>NW_023501447.1:0-15403 GCF_013396195.1 Fusarium tjaetaba
ACCCCAAGCCCAACCCAATCTATCTCCGCTGCTTTCTCCGCTACGCCATCGGCGCCGCCGCAACATCCACCAACGGATCTATCAGCCTACGCATCATGAAGCTGGACCCCGTCCTCATGAACTACACCCTCATCCCCATGGAACAGTCACGCCTCAGAAAGCCCGGCGATATCGAAGTCGTCGTCGCCACACTCGAGGAAATGGAGAAGATGCCTGAGCGCTTTGGAAGCAAGATTACAAAGGAGACTACTACCCGCACTGGTCCGAGTTTGGCAGAGTTCCCCGTCTTTGGATACACGGTTCCTGATTTTGGGGAGCTGAAGAAGCAGGGCTTGGAGGTTCTGGCGTGGAGGGTTTATGGGAGTGGAGATATGGTGTTTATGGATACGGATGGGTATGGACTTCCGGCTGTGTCTGGAATAATCCAGGCTTGGTTTGAGCGTATCTGAGTGTGTGAAGATCGACGTGAAGGATATGGAGTACTTGGCTGTATTGTTGAAGGTCGATAGAGTCTTTTGTTACGATGCTGGACAGATTGGTTTGGCGGTCTACTGTGAGGAACTGGTTTTAGTGGGAATAGCATCAATGTGACATTAGCTGGCAGTCGTATAGTTTGCCAAATGCTATCTTTTTTCTTTTTTAGCACTTCTCTTTCCCTGTCAAAAGTGAAGTTTTATTCAAGTAGTTGAGCCATATCTAAATCTTTATAGTTATTCACGTAGTGACGTTGCCCACAGCTCGCCAGGCTACCTGGTTGGAAGAATGTGTCCGGTCGCTCAGGCACCCAGGTGCTTGGTGACATGTGAATAGAAAGGCGCACTCAGCTCTTCGTACGAAATGCGTTAAGATCTACTACTGTAAGAATGCATTAACATCCATGTGCGAGATGGCCTGTAGCTAGGATAATACTCGCCAGTCAAGGGATAGACTTCTAGCTAACGCGGCATCATCCTATAGCCAGAAAGACTTCCGATTGCTCTGACGCACCGGCTTGCGATAATTGGGATACTGTCCATAGGCTTTAGCGTCCACGCCCGAGGAACCAGTTTTGCACACAAGGGAGGTCCTAGGCTTGCGCCGATTCCCGGCCTGACCATTCTTTTTGTTCTCAGGGTTGTTCTGTGCGCCTGGTGCCTGGTGCGCCCCGAAGTGTTGCCCGTATGTTCCCTTTTTGTTTTGACGGGAGTCTTTTACCCTATGGTCTGGTTCGACTATGCTTGTGGAACGACGACCGCCGCACAGGGTGAAGCACATGGTGAGAATCTAAGAGGGGATTGATTGGTTCCTTATTGAATGTTTGCGAGAAGATGTTGGTTGAACTAAGATTGAGGCTGAAAGCTGGATTGTTTGAGAGGTTGGTTTCTATCCTGAGGAGGGGGTAATGTTTGCAAGGTTGATGTAAAGAAGCGAAGAATTTTACATGCTTTTTAACACTGGAGACCCTTCTATAGCTTTCTATCCGAATGATTCCTGTGACTTTGGAATATGAGCATGTGCAAAGTAAGTTCTTGTTGCAATAAAACCTAATACCTCTGGCTAATCGCCATCTTGAGTATCATAAATAGCTTTTAAAATTTTGCTGCGTCTGCCTAATCAGCAACACTATCTGTACACTTAAGCTCCCGATTTATTGAACTCTAAAGCGAAGATGTGCCTAGGCACCAACGACAGACTGTCGACGTATGAGTTTGCGTTCTTAGTTCTTTTAGAGCACTAACTTTATCACTTTCAAAGCACATGTCTCGATAGTAAACAGAGTCTAAGCTGCAAAGATGCTTTCAGATTTTAGGTCTCAGACATGTTTTATTCATAAAGTTCACCATTATGGGCCACAGTCCTGAGGCCAACTGTGTTTGCCAAATAAACTTTGCACAATTTCAGGATTTTTTGCCTTGTGTTTTGTGGAAAGCTTTTCATTAAGAGTTTAATTTATGGAAAGCTACTCTAGGTCCGAAGACTGGGGAGTGTTATCCGTCCCAGGCCATTTCATGATACCTAAATAGCAACTCTCTCTGACAAATGCCTCTTAATCCTCCCATTTCCCCCTTCAGTAAGCGTCGCAGATGAGTGAAATGGGGAGCATATCAACTTTTCATTGTCGGAGCGAATGATCTTGTAATCATATCCGAACTCGAAAGATCAGAAAGGACGCGGTTGTTTCTTCGAACTGTAAGGCTGATCGTGTGAAGACAGACACAGCAAAAGTTCATAGTGCCAGCTCGAAGGCAGGGGATCAATCAGAGCTACCATCGACTTCCTCTAAAAGAAGAGGTCTTGGGTGCACTGCTCATAGATGTAGAAAACCCACGAGACGCAGATGGAGAGGCGCGTGAGCTAGCACCATGCCCCATGGCCCGAGTCCCGAGACTCGGACTGGGCCGAGATCGAAATGGTCCATCGAGGGGCCTGCTCTGAATCGTGGATGTTGAACGGCGGCCGCCACAGCACATGACGAATAGTGAACGTAGTATGTATGTGGAGGTAGGTTATCAGATTGATAGAGGAGGGTGAGAGTAAATGTTGGAGTTTAGGAGTTGGATAAGGTGATGAGAATGAGGACTCTAGCAATGAGGGATCAGGACGGCTTGTTATACCCTGGCAGCTGCTAAAAAGGTTACTGAGTGAATTATCACAAAAGCATTTTTCTACTTTTAATCAGGTGACTTATCTTCTTCAAAGCTATATTCGTATTACCTTCTAAAAGCTAAAGTTAAATGGGAATCTTTAGTGTTTGGCTTGGTATGTCTCGCTGAGACGTCATAAGCTTCAAGTATCTCGAAGTGTTATTTGCAGTTGAGACCTGTGGCTGAGAACTTATTCCAGCAGATAGAACCTAGTATCAATCAGTAAGCGACGGGGAGGGCATACTTATGTTTGCTCGCCAGATTCGGATTTGTATTTTCTACAGCTGTCTGTCTTCAGTTTGCCCATCATGTTGTGACTGTGAGTCTCGTGCAATTGGTCAACCTGCCTTTGACGAAAGCCTAACTACCAATGGCCTATTACCTTCCACACAACAAAGGAGGCTGGCTGAGATCTCCCATTGAATTACTCCAACAAAGGAGTTCCCTCTATGATCACCTTCAGCTTGAGTTCCAAGGTGAAAACGTGTTCAGTCACGCATGGATCTGAAACTCATCTTTGACACTAAGTTCTCAACTATATCTGGTCCAACCAAGATCCTGCAAGGAGAACTTTTGACACTTGAGCCTCCTATGTGGGGCATATTGGAGATGAGCAACTCAAATGCTGATACATACGTCAGGCAGCATATCAGACTTCGACGTAACAGCCTAATACAAACTTAGAGCTTATCAACGAATCCAGAATCACACACAAACATGGCAGATTAGCAGGGGTATCGAGCACTGGCTTGCCAACTTTGAAAATTCACAACAAGCTAACCCGTGATCTGAGAGGGCTAGACTTTGGAAACAGAATCATATGGATAATTGTAACTTTCAAGCTCACACTTATCTAATCGTCAGCAAATTAACCAACGTTGGGTAACGGATGACTACCAAACGATTCAGCAGTTTAGTTCAATTCAGCATCGATTTCAGACAATTTAGTCTACGTCTCCTAACAAGCCAGCCCCAAACTCATCCCAGCCACTCTCGCAAGGCCATCACTACTAAACGTCATAAAACGACGTATCAAGTCCAGCATGCTCGGAGTTAACCTCGTCCAAGTTCCTCCCAGACCAACCACAATCCCAGAACGTGACCAGCGCCCAAAGCTTAATGAAGCTGTGCACATACCCAAACACAACCTGGCAAATAACCAGTGCAAAATCAGAAGGATACTGGAGAAAGTGAGGGATGATCTTGATAACCTTTGTCCAGAACATGAAGACCAAGAAGATCACTAATCCACCAGCATCAGAATTCTCGGCAAGGACAAACGCAGTGATGAGCGCTGCATCCCAGAGTATAGCAAAGTTGAAAAGACCTGCCCAGTACACCATGAAGCAACTCCATGTATACCGAGAGATAAAATCCGGATCACGAAGCATGACTGGATTGCTGCGAAACGTCGTACGTGCCCAGCGAAGCAACTGATCCTTAAACTTGGGCCACTCACCAAGCGTCGTCTCAATAGTCGCATCCTCTGTATCCTGAAACTTGACAAGCCACTTCTTTTTCATACCTTCTCTCGTCCAAAAGTTATCATCATCAGGCCCCAGCCCTTGACCACCAAAAAGTCCAAAGCAGAACTTTTCATTGCAGAAGCGCTGGAGGAGATCAGTGTTGTTGAGGAATTCAGTACGATATACTGCTGTTCGACCTGAGATGGCGAATACTCCACCGTCTATAGCGTTGGATGCACGGAGTTCCCAGTTATGACGCTGGAGGTAATTGCATGCGATAAAGTTGACGATGGAAAGCCATGTCCAGACTCCAGGTGTTGTGCGACGAACTCGTTTCTTGGTTGCTACCATACCGACGCTCTGATCCTCAAAGGGGGCGAGAACAGATGGTATAAAGTTCCTTGGCCAGAAGACATGGTCATCTGCGAAGATGGTAATAGGCGTAGTGACACTTGGCATCGCATGAGTGATCTGTCGCCTCTTACTCGGCTCCGGAAGCGCCGAGACAGAAATCTCAATATGAGGCGCATCAATACTTAGTTTTCGCAGAACAGTCATACACTCCTCTCTCAAAACAGCACCAACCGTAACAACCAGCATACAAGCAGGGTTATTCGCAAGGATACTCTCCACACACTCCCGAAAGTCAGGACCGTGAGGATCAATAGTTGGAAGAATAACAGTAACATCATTCCTCGAAAACGAAGGATCCTGCTTTACCTCTGCGGGTCTATACATCCACGAGCCAACAACATGTCCGAATAACCGGTGATACCGCAGTGTGAAGAGCGTGCAGAATACTTGAGTCCAGATATCATTGACGAAGAGCCAGATGCAAAGGAGACTGGTGAGCAGTGGAACAATCAGTAGGATAGATGGAAGGATGCGAGAGGGAATGTGGTCCTTTGAAGGAAGGGCGGTTGGCCAAGGAAAGAGTGACATGTTGATTGTGATCTTCTTACCGAATGGACTGTTTTTGACGTAGAAGTTGGTAAAGTTGGCAGAAATCAACTGGTTTCCAAGGAATTAGAATTGAGGGTTTTATAAGGGCGTGATGAGTGCCGTGACGCTGTTCTGTGGTTTGGACTGTGATTCATTGTTGTGTTTGTTGTGATGAACAATGAGCTTTGTTTGTGAGGGTGAAGGCAGTGAATAATTTGAACAGAGCATACGAAACGCAAAAGACAGGCAAGAGTTCATCTGGAGTTAACAAAGCACTTTGCATTAGTCGACAACTTGCAGGTCACTGCTCAATACGAAGACTGCGCAGCACAAGAGTCTCTTGGCAGTGTCAGTCTGCCTCTCCCACTGACTACGAACATATTCCATCCTCAATAAGGCTTTTTATTTACCGGCGGTTGGGTACTGGACCTCTGAGGCCTGACTGAACGTCGGAGTGATGGCGCGCATTCATAGTGAAATTGAGCCAGTACGTTACCATTTCAGCTGACGGAATCCCAAAGCGACTTCACCAATCAGGTCAAAGGTAAGGCTCAACTGACCCTCTTTATTCCATCTAACTCTAGACTTTATATCTAAAAGATGCCAAAGAAGCTCCTCTTTCCCTTCTTCTTTTCAGGAGGATAAACCACAATCTTATCCAAATCCGCACCCTTGACATCCTTGCCATTATCCAATCCCCCAACAGTAATAGTGTTCTTCCCCTTCTTCAGCGGGAGCAACAGAGGCGCCGATAGAATAATTCCCTTGTGCGTATCCTTCTGCCAGAGAGTATGCACTTTTTCCTTATCACCGTTCACAACAACACTGCTGATTCGTCGGACTGCCCATGTTCCGTTGATACGATCAGGTTGACCCATTGGTTGGTCACCAAAACCCATGTCATCAATATCTAGATGATTATGAGCACGAGAAATGGAGGAAGTGAGGGGAGGGGGGGAGGTTACTTTGGTGATAGAAGGATACCCATTGATCAGCGCCTTGTCCTTCAACTGTGAATGTAGCGGTGCTGTCGTTGCCGTAGATGCCAGTTGCGATGACATGGTCCGTTCCAAAGGTCTAAACACTGTCATTATAACCCTCAACAAACTCGAAGAGTTTGACTTACAGCTTCTTGGAGGTGAGCGCCCCCAGCAAATTTGGCGTTCTTGGAGGGGTATGTCTTTCCCTTGATAGGTTTCCATTCACCAGTTTTGCTGCATAGTCAGCATCATCTTGACAACTAGTCCCTGTAAAACTTACACGTTCAAATCGTAAACATCGTGCCAAACGACCTTGAGACTCTTGTTCTCCTCATCGATCTCAATAGGAAGCCAGACATTGCGACTCTCCCAGATCGAGGGTAAATCCCACTTCGAAACGTCAGCTTCGACTTGTCACAGAATAGAGCTTCATACCTGGTCAGCCATGTAAAGATACGTCGTCTTCTTAGTCCCCTTGATCCTCCACGAGAACCCACTCTGCGTACTAAACGTCCTCGTATAAGCCGGCGCAACGAAGAAAGGCTGCGACCAGGGACCCTCAAGTTTATCAGCCCTCATAGCCACAACGTCTAAACCCATTAGTCTTCCCTCCTTCACTCTTATCCCCAGGTTACTTACTGTTAGGTCGATATCCCGTCTTGTGACTCATAAAAGTCCAGTAGCTCTTCTCCGTCTGAATAATAGTCGGCGCCTCGAAATCATATTTATTAAACCGAAACGTAACCTTTTCCACATCCGTGAGGTTCTTATTAAACTCGCTCACATACACATCGCGACCTTGTACTTTATCGCCGTTGGAGTAGAGAGCGTAGGATTTGCCGGTCTTGTAGTCGGTGAAGGCGCCAAAGTCTTGGGACCAGTTTCCGAGGGGGGAGACGGCGTGTTGGAATTTGTAGGGACCTGCAATGTTGTCGGATGTTGCGAGGCCTTGGAGGAGAAGGCTGTAGTTGCGGTCGTCTGCGTGCCACCACATCTAAGGACTGTCAGTTTGGTGATTGGTTAGCAGGGAGGGGGCGTACGTGGTATTTTCCTGTTTCTTCGCTATAGAGAACCTTGGGACGTTGGATGATACTCTCGGGCGACACAAACTCGTGTCCCTCCTCAGGCTCTGTAACACGTCAGTAGTAATCCCCAGGGCGAATTAGGAGACAAACTCAGTGCCAAACCGTGGGACTCCCATGTAGCGAGGTCATCAGAGCTATAGACCGAAATACCACCGCCTTCTTCCTGCTCTTCAGTCTTGTGTTCACCAAACCAATAAAACTTGCCGCTCTCCCTATCAACACAAAGACCGCCTGCATGAGCGTTGAACAAGTTCCCGTCAGTATCGTACCATCGTGCACCGGGAACAATCCACTTTGCACTCGCCAGCGCAGCGAATGCGAGGACGGAGAAGAGCGTCATTTTGGCAATCAATTGACTTGTACAACCAATTCAACAGCTCTGCAGCCAATCGAGAAGCTCTGTAATCGAATGGAATTGTCTGCATTTTATAGCTATCTCGGTACATCTCCGCCCGACGGCGCAGAAGTCCCCCAACGGCGTCATACCTCGTCTGAGCATCACGGCCGTTTATGCTTGTTTGTTTTGCGGGGGAGCCCCCCAATTTGCACGCCGATCCCCCGCGGTAGTAGACGCTTCAATCATGGTGAGTCTTGGCCCCCGGGGTAATTGGGGACCACCAATCGGTAACTTTGCGAGAAATGCCTAAATTACGTAGGAATTGAATCGGGTGAGCTTTGTCCGTTGCATTGGATCTGGGGTATCTTAATTGAGGATGAGGTATTAGCTGGCCTCAGGGAGCAAGAAAACACCGGACCGTGATATAGGGTATTGAAATAAACCAAGTAAAGAGTACCCTAATCTTAGGCTAAATTTACCTAAAGTTTTTATCACTTAGGGTTAAGGTCCTGCGTTTTCTTTCTTCCCCTAGGCTGGCCGGTGAGGATGCTGTTGGAGATTAGTGCTGTAATTACAGCGCTACAGGCTTCGGGTTATTATTTTCCCTTGGCAGTTGGCGATGATATCAGATGCTGACATGCATTGGGAAACCAATCTTACAATATCCATATAACATCATGGCTAATGCGCCGGGACGTCCGAGTAAAGCTTGCGATGTCTGTAAAAAGCAAAAGGTCTAAGCATCAAAATGATCGTACGGGCATGGCTAATTCCATTGTGTATCTAGATACGCTGTTCGGGAGAGCGACCCAGCTGTAAGCGATGCGTCAGGTTGAAGAATACCTGCACATACGACACCAATAGCAAGTCCAATAGACGCGTGACAAAAGCGACATCTGAAACTAGAATCTCTTGTTCTATTCAGGCTAGAGATTTAGTCCCAGCTGCGCTGGCAGCTAATCTCAACGCTGGGACTGTATCAAACCAGGCTTTCTTCCAGGGCATCGCCCCGTCTTTGGTCAATACCTTGGTTGAACTATACTTTGACAATGTCTATCAGTCAACTCTTCTATTACACAAGGCCACATTTCTGCAATCAGTAGCAGATCAGAGCATTAAGCCTCATATTCTTCTCAGCATTTGTGCCTGGGGCGCCAAGTGAGCCTCCATTCTCGCCCCCCCGCTGAACCTAGCTAACGACCAAGTTTCTACCGTGATGATTCGGGGAAAGCTACTCTCAAAGACCAAGGCCTCATGACCAAATGGGCTAAAGAAGCTGGGGCGCGGGTCTTCCAAGATGCAGAAGAGCTCAACGATGATAATCTCGTCACGTTCTGCAATCTATCGCTGTTCTGGCATAGTCAAGGTTCATGGAGGATAAGCTATCTCCACAAGGGTACGTCCACTCAACTTAGACCTTGTCAATACTGACTTTACTAGGTAACGCCTGTCAGCTCCTCCACATCAAAGGGACTGGCACAAAGAACGAATCCTCAATCGAAGCTGAACTAAGAAGACGGCAATTCTGGACATGTTACTTATTCCACTGCTTCAGTTGCGAGAAGCTGTTTAGATTCGAGGCAATTGCTGACATTGAGAATCTGCCGCTACCTTGGTCTGAAGAAGACTTTGCAGCTGGGGCATCACGCTTAGCGGTCGCTACGATTGCGAATGGAGATTGCTCGGGAAGTATTTTTGCGGAGCTCATACGCGGTCTCAATCTCTGGTAAGTCGAATCTCACCTACCGACAATTGTACTGACTTGGAAGGTCCTCTGTCGTGTCTGTCGTTAGATCCGAGGGTGACCTCAATGCACGCCTTCAAGAGATCTTCAGGGTTGAGAACAGCATCTCATCATGGTGGAACAACGTCCCCATCAGCTTCAAACTTGAGGCATCTCCTGCTTCAAGCATGCCACCCGAGGATTTACCCAAGATCATTCTGACCAACCTCGCCTATCATCAATCCCTCTGCGCTCTGCATTCATCCATCGTTCCGCTCTTCTGTTGGTCAAAAGGCGACAGGACTTACTCCTCGGCCAGACAATTATCTGCTCTGCTCAAGTCGCCTTTGATCACGCTGTTGCTATCTCCAGCCTCAACTCTGCGATATTAAATACCGGTTATCCGCTCAGTTCGATGCCGATATTTGTCGCCTACGCAGCTTACTCAAGCTGCGCTATTCAGATACCTTTTCTGTGGTGTTCCGAGACATCAGTTAGAGAGCGAGCTCAATCCAACATTGACGCCAATGTCAAGATGATACAGGGCATGTCGGGTTACTGGAAGCTGGCTTCATTGCTGGTTAGTGTCGTAATTTTATATGATGTCGCTCACACTAACGCTGGGACAGCAACTCTACGTGCGCTGCCTTCATAACGTTCATAAACGCAATCCGCCTATGATCGCTGGTGAGCCCAAATACATGGATATTTCGGCACTTGTTGACTTTGACGTCGATGCGTCGCTTGCAAAATCGTCGATTTTACAGTTTGCTGGGATGTTGCGATCTGATGAGAATGGATATGTCAAAGCTGGAGACGAGACCTCAGATCCAACTGTATCCATTGACGGCCCCAATTCTGACGATCCTCAAACTCCAGATCGCACAGCGAATACGAGCAAACCGAACACGATACTTCCGCAAACTCCGAATCAGTTCTCTTCGGGGCCCAACGAATGGCCCACTTTGGATATATTCAACTCCCTTATCGACGCTGATATTGCTGGTTTATTTCCCATCGACGACAATTTCGATCTATCGTTCTTAGATGCAGATCAGACCTTGTGGGATTTCGGCCTCGATCTGGAAATACCCTAGAGCTTCGACTTATCATATGACAAATCATCTTAGCGCAAACGAGATCGTACTAGCGATGACATTCTCCGAGTCGGTAAATTCCATGATTGGTCAAACAAGTCTCGAACTAGACAGTGGGACCGGTAAATGCCTCGGCACGGAAAACACAAACTCCATAATGACGATCGAGATGGACATGGACCAGTATAAGAACTCTCACCACGTCAACTTCATAACCTCTTGACACTCTAATCTCAATCATATCCACTCATAAAAATGCCTCTCACAGTCCATCACCTCCAAGTCTCCCAGTCAGAGCGTATCCCCTGGCTCTGCGAAGAACTCGGCATCGAATATGATCTCAAGCAATACAAACGCTCTCCCCTCCTCGCACCCGCCGACTTCAAGGCTCTTCACCCCATGGGCGCCGCCCCCGTCATAACAGACGGCGCAACAACCCTCGCCGAGAGCTGCGCATGCATTGAATACATCAGCCACAAATACGCCAATGGCGCTCTCTTCCTGCCCCCAAGTCACCCAGCGTACGCAGATTTTCTCTACTGGTGGCACTACGTCGACGGAACCCTCCAAACTGCCTTAGGTCGAATCATGCTCATTCGCTCTGCAAAGTTGAGCGATGATAACCCTGTCGTGCAGTTTGGTAAAGTAAAGTCACGACAGGCACTCAAGTTATTGGATGAGCGGGTCAAGAATAATGAGTGGCTTGCGGGCGAGGAGTTTACGGCTGCTGATATCATGGTTGTGTTTCCGCTCACGACGATGAGATACTTTTCGCCGTATGGATTAGAGGAGTATCCTAATGTTTTGAAGTATCTTGAACGGATTGCACGGAGGGAGGGGTTTAAGAAGACGATGGAGAAGATTGATAATAGTATGGAGATGTCGATGGGTGCGAGCCCGCCTCAGAGTCCTTTCAAGCTGTGATTTGGGGAAATGGTATGGGGTATAGAGTGGAAGAGGATTATGTGGTCTAGACTTTTCTTCTCAATTAAATATCAGCCCTACTCTTACTTTTGCAGCTGACATGCCTTACAAGTAATAGCTCCTCAGCCTCTCATTGGCGGACTTGCCGCTGATACCCTGGCTTCATCGCTGACAGGATTCATCTCGTCAGCACTGTCAGCCAAAACACCTGAAGGAGTCAATCTATGCTGCAAATAAGACACCTTTTTCTGCAAATGGAAGAGACTAAGATTGATAGAGAAACATGCAGTACCTGGTCGTAATAGTGCTGAAAGTGACGCACAAGTATAAATACTCGCGTTGATCTCACCGGACCCCTCGCTACTGGGCGCCTCAAAAGATCTCGTTGTATCACATCATGTCTACGAACTCAGAAAAGCCCGTCATAGCCATCATTCAGGGCGCATGGCATCGCGCGAGCCACTACGAAGGCCTTGCGCAGTCGCTTACCAACAAGGGCTTCACAGTCCTTCAACCGGACAATGTCACAGCTAGCAATGATGATGGTATCAAAGGCAAAACTCACCTAGATGACGTTGAAGCCATTCGACAGTCTCTTCAACCCGCTCTCGATGAGGGCAAGAGGATCGTGTTGGTCTGCCATAGCTACGGAGGCATACCTGGCTCCGCTGCTGTTGACGGCCTACAGGTTCATGAACGAGAGGCCAAGGGTTTGCCTGGCGGTATTTCGCATGTAGTCTATATCGCCGCGTTTGCTCTCCCCGTAAAGGGGCTATCTCTTTTGTCGGCCGCTGGAGGCCAGCATGGGCCTTTTCTCGACAGAACAGTAAGCTACACATAATATCATGTCCAGAATACTGCTAACATGTTCCAGGATGATATCTGCTACCTAAACGACAAAGCACAAAACGCCTTCTACAACGATTGCACTCCCGAAGTAGCTAAGAAGGCAATCAGCGAATGTGTCAACCATAGCACTGCATCTCTCGAAACACCCGCCGACTTTGTGGCTACTGATATCACTGTGCCTAAGACGTATGTTGTCTGCGAGATTGATAATACGGTTCCTGTGCAGGGACAGTTGGCTATGGTTGGTGCGATGGGGGATGGGGTCGATGTCGAGAAGATAGAGGCTGGTCATTGTCCATTCTTAAATGAGAAGACTCTCCCTAAGATTGTGGAGATTATTGAGAAGACTGGGCAGTAAACATGGCTTGAAGTAGGCTAGGAACGATCAGAGGGGCATAGAAAGATATATGCGTTAACCTTTGTCATTTATATCTAGCCTACAAAGCAACAGAGGGGTTCAATGGTCCAGGCAGATCCATATCACCATGCAATAGTAACAGAAACAAGACCGCAATTCATTTGCAAGCTCAAATAGAGCACACAACAAACCCTCTCACCATCAACCTCACATCTCCCTCAGTTCTCAGCCGCCAAAGCCTTCTGTAAAGCCTCAGGGTTTCTAGGCTTGAAGATAGCCTTGTATCGACGAGGTAGAGCGACGAGACTTGTAGGATCCAAGCTACCAGTAATAGGATGGCAATCCACCTCATCAGACTTCTCAATCTTGAGACTGTTCAGAAGTCTCATGTAGACAAGGTACAGTTCTCGGTTGGCGAGGAGAGAGCCAGCGCACATGCGATAACCGACACCGTATGTGAAGAGAGGAGCGTCAGGCTGTTCGAACCATCGCTCTGGGCGAAAGACCTCGGGATCAGACCAGACTTGATCATCTACAGAATGTTAGCGCGATACACAAGACGAAAGGTGAGTGGAGACTTACCCATATTACAAGCCCAGGCGTTCAAGAAAACAACAGTACCCTTGGGAATAGTAACGCCCTCATAAACAATATCCCTGATCGAAGCTCTCGGCAGCGCCAACCTCAAAACAGTGTAGTACCTCAACGACTCCTTCACAAGCGCAACGATATACTCGCACTTCTGATCATCCTGCTCATCGCACATAGGCTGCTTCTCACTGTAAAACTTCCCAATCTCCGAAACAGCCTTTTCCTGAATCTCAGGATGCTGGCTCAAATACGCGACAAACCACGCAACCTGTGTAGTAACAGTGTCCAAACCGCCAGAAAGCATAGTTAGACTAATAGAGGTGAGTTCGTCCTTGTTCAGCTTGGCCTCCTTGTCCATTATGACGTTGGCTTGAATACAGGGCTTATAAGTCCCATTTGCGATGCGCTCGTCAAGACCGTTGTTGAGATCAGTCAGATACTTATCCCGACGGTTTCGCATCTCTTTTGCCTTGGCGGAGTGCATGTTGAAAGGGTTCAAGCGGAGGAGGGGGATGTAATCTTGGAGATTGCCGGTGGTTGAGCGGAAACGGCTGATTTCTTCCTCGACGTGGGTGATTTCAGAGAAGAGATCGTCTTTTTGGCTCTTGAGACGAATACCCCAGTTGAGAGTGAGTGCGAGGGATAGAGAGAGGCGCTGGATCATGGGCATGGGGTCGACGGGGATGTTGCCGCCTTTGCCATACTCGTAAAGCTCACGGACAAAGTCGCGTGTTTCGACATCGAGATGGTCGACGTATGTTGCTACTGATGGACGGTTGAGAGCTGAGGCAGCGCCCTTGCGACGACGCTTGAGGGAGTCGCTGTACGGAGAAGTACCGATTGTAGTACCAGCAGTATCAGAGAGAACCTAACCCATCAGCATCTCTTCAATCACCACTAATATTCACAGTAAGCGCACCTTGTGGAAAGTATAAAACTCAGGCCTCGAACTCAAAGCCTGCGCATTCGCCCCAAAAATACTCCTCGCAGCCGCCGCAGAATTAACCACGACGATAGGAATGTTCCCCAGCTGAATCTGATAAACAGGGCCGTACTTTTTCGCCCAAGCGCGGTATTTCTCCGCGGCGTTGATGTGAATGTCCCAGATATTGCCGATCAGCGGTAGACCCGAGGGGCCCTTTAAGTTGCTGATCCTCGCATTGTGACGAATGAGTTCGTTGATGAGGATGTAGATCAGCGGGCCAATCAGGAGCGTGACGAGGAGGGACTGGCCCTTGTTCTCGTGGACTTGATTGTTCAGCGATACCAGGAGATTAGCGATCGTCATGATGAAGCCTGAATGAGTCTGAATGCTACAGAGTGAGATTTGAGAATACGGATTTGGTGCAGGTCTATATACCGTCGCAAACTCAATGTCTACCCTCCATCGACACCAAAATACGCCAAGAATAACCCCACACTCCAGATTCTCATTAAGTTAGTCTCTCCAACCCCGCAATTCTCGTCTTCCGACTCGGAAACATCGGAAGAATTTCCGAGAAACCCTCTTTAACCAGGGATTTCCAATCCAAGACCCCTCAGTCGACTTTTCTATCCTTTCGGAAATTCGTTTTACTGTTCGTCATGGCTGAAGAACACCCGGTACTAAAGCCGAAAAAGCGGAACTCGGCCGATGCTGAGAGTGTTGGTGATACACCTGCTCCACGGAGTAAGAGGGGCAAATACACCTCTGTTGCTTGGTGAGTGATGATGATTGGGTTGAGTGATGTATGAGTGTTGACTTGGATGGGGTAGTGATGATTGTAAGAAAAAGAAACTCAAGTGTATTCCCTCTGAGGATAACGCGTGTGAGAGATGTATCGCCGGTGGATTAACGTGTACCTTTGCGACGAGTGCACAAGCTACCAAAGAGAAACCCGATGAGTAAGTATTCCCCTGTATCAAAGAATAAACTGACAAGTCGCAGTAGTCAGAATATTCAAGCTCTGAATCATCAATTATCAGAACTTCGTCAACAAATGTCAGATCTCGTCGGCGTCGTTCGTGAGCTCAAAGACCAGAACCAAAACAACCACCAAACCCTTCCCCACGATGCATCAACCGTATCATCCCACAACATAGTAACCCACTCACCCGCCAGCACCGCCCGCGGCGAAATGCCCAAACAGCCTCAATTCGTCGGTCCAACACGCTCCGCCTTCGGAATCCTCGTAAGCGAACGTTCCCTCAATAGAATGGGCGTACCAAAATTCGACTCCATGCCACCCAGCGGCGCACAATCACCCATCGAACCAGCTCTGGATAGTATTAACGACCTAAGTTTCTGGCACTGCTGCACGGCGAGTGATATCACGAAATATCTTGTTAATTTCCAGGAGGAGGTTGAGTCGGTGTATCCGTTTATCGATATTGCGGAGTATATCGCGCAGAGCAAGGAGATACTGCAGGCTATTCGTGGGGGCGGGG
>NW_023501448.1:0-60706 GCF_013396195.1 Fusarium tjaetaba
CCCATCTACCGTTTCCCATATCTCGCTCTCGTCTCTTTTGTCTGTTCTCCCCCAGATGCCAAGCGTCTACAGCAACCGAGTCCCCGTAAGGCCAAGCCAAGTCAAGCCAGTGGACGCAGCAGAACCCCCGCGTGCCAAGTGCAACGTCGACGCTGAAAAGGAGCTGGAGCTCTCACGAGACAGTGAAGAATCTGGGGGAGGGTCTCTGGCGATGGGGATATCAGGATATACAGCGCCAAGACCAAGACAGAAGGAGAGAAGCATTTTAGCACATGCGAACAGACAGTGAATGAATAAGGCAATTGAAACAAAACCCACTGGCAGCGATGATCTTTACTATCAAGTGCCTGGCGGCCATGTGCTCGGAGCATTTCATACATAGAGTTGACTCGACTCGATGTCAGCTGCAAATCCTTTGATAGGAGGCTTTGGTCCATGCCTTGTCCTTCACGCATTAGCCCAGGGTTTCTTTTAGGGGATGTTCAGGGGGGTTCTGCCTGTGCTGTGCCGTGTGTGGTGAGTGAGTGAGCGTGAGCGTCAAGGCAGCTAAAAGAAGGGCCGGCAAAAGGGGCGCCGTTCCTGAAAGTATGACGGCAGATGAGTTGTCGCCTTCTTTTTTCGATCTGGCTTTTATTAATTGGTTCAGAAAAACAGGTCAATGCTCATCTCGAATCCACCTCTGACCAACACAAATGTTGTGTTTTGCACTGATTGAGATGAGATGAGATGAGTTGAATGCAGATTTTGCTCCAGTGAAGTTAGTGGGGTCTCTCCGCAAACTGGACTAAACTCCACAATCCATCTCCACCTGTGAAGATCTTGGGGCTGGACGCCACCCTCTCGTCTCTCTCTTCCATTTCTCTCTCACTCACTTCTGGTCCAACAGATGACGGCCAACCAATTACCAATATCACTCACGACTCTCTAATCTTTGACGTGCGTGGATTTTAATTCCTCATGCCCGGGACATGCAAGCATGGTTCCATTATCATTTCTGGGGGATCTTCAGCAGATGTTGGGATGTTCTCAGTCTAAAAACCACTGCACTATCATCACTTGACTTGATCAAAACAGACGATCTCATTCTCACTCACCTCTTTCTTGTTTCTGTGATACCCTCTCTGTGCAGTCTTGACACAAGATGCTGTGCTATCATACCTCTTTAGGCGAGAACGCCGTGGCTTGAAACTTTGAGCCCTCTCCCATGCTGTTGGCTTCAGGAGGCGTTGGGTAAATGTATGACTTGCTTACGTCCCTCTATCGGCATCGGCAACATGTCCGTTCTTCAAGGGTCTCCATATCTCCTTTGGCTGTCTTTCTTTTGCTGTAGGATCTACTGGTTACCACATCAGCAGCTGTGGAGCCCGCCCGTCTTACAGATTTCTCATCCCCATGCATTCCCCGGGACATGGATAAGACATCGACTTTAGGCTTGTCCGTCTTCAGCTCAAGGGTTACAGGGGATCCTCGTCGAGTTCATCACTCGTCTATTGTACCCTCCCACACCCCATGTCATAAGCATAAGCGCCAATATCACCACCGTCTGTGTCTGTCTTGCTCTGTCCGTGTTCCTCTTTGGGCATACGCATGCCATGCCATGCTTTGCCATGCCCTCGCCTCTCAGTCTCCCCGCGAGCCATATTACACACAGATCTACTCCCTCCCCCCTCCTTTACATGCTACCTAGCAGGTCTTTCCTTTGTGCCGGGTTCTTGGTTAGACTAATTGTCACTTATGTACTTCTTCTTTAACTACTTTTATCTTGCCTTGCCCCCTCGCCCCCCGCCATCATCATCTTGCTCGCCCTCCTCTTGGTTAAGATTGTGTATGCAATAGTGATCTGCATCAGTTTTCTTTAAAACCCCAATCATCCCCCCTTGGTCACTGCATAGTTTCCTCCTTGCTTGCCACGCTTTGGAATTGCACCTTTGTCCTGAATGTGCAATCGTTGGTATTAGTGTTGGTTGTTATTAGACACAACTACCTACCTTAGCCTCGAACGCTTTTGGACTTGACCGTTGCGCATACCAACGCTCCTTCTATACCGAGGACACCCAACCAACCAACCAACCAACCAAGATTGGGCCGACAATAGAGCATTGGACTTTACTTTACTTGCGTCTCCCTCTTTTCATCCAACAACACCTCATCATAAGTATCGAGTACCTAGACGCTGGAAGAATGGTGAACTATCGATAAAACCGACTCTCCATCCCCACCACGGCTCGACGACGAGAACCACCAATTGCCTGGTGATCACCACCAAGACCCAAGTTAACTGCCGTCCATTCTCTCGAGTCTCGGTACTTCCATCATGTCTTCCGCCGAACATCTCTCAAACTCGCAACTCCGCGCTCTGAGCATCATTGAGCGGACATGCTCTGTCTTCTCATTACTCGGCTCACTCTTCATTATCGCCACATTCTTGTCATCCAAGGCCTTTCATAAACCCATCAACCGATTGGTATTTTATGCTTCTTTTGGCAACATGATGACCAATGTCGGTACATTGATGTCAAGGTCATATATAGGCTCACCAAATTCTGTGGGCTGCCAATTCCAGGCATTCCTCATCCAGATGTACGCTCACTTACACCATACCGAAGCTCCTAGACACTAACTTGCACTAGGTTCATGCCTGCCGATGCCTTCTGGACCCTGTCCATGGCTATCAATGTGTACCTGACATTTTATTTCAAGTTCGATGCTCGAAGATTACGAAAGATGGAGATTCCTTATCTCATCGGATGTTATGGTATTCCTTTCGTCCCCGCCTTCGTATACATCTTCATCAAGAACAAGGAGGGACACCGAATGTATGGTAATGCCACATTGTGGTGCTGGGTGAGCATGGAATGGGATATCTGGCGTATCATCACCTTTTACGGACCTGTCTGGTAAGTAATTGTTCCTGTTCGACTTTGGAGTGGGCGCTGACCATCACAGGGTTGTCATTGCCATTACCTTTTTTATCTACATCCGTGCTGGTAGCACCATCTATCGCAAGCGACAGGAGCTTGATGATTTTAGCTCCACCGATCGAGATCTGACTTATGGAGCTGGAGATCATCTGGGAACTATTAAGACCACAGAGGTTTCAGTCACCACAGAGGTCGTTACTCCGAATGCGATTCATCTTCAGCCCATGGGAGGCCGCCGAGCACCCGACCCTAGTGATCCCAGCTCTAACGCATACTCGGTCCATATCTCAGCGCAGCCTAGCTCCGGGGACGTTGGGGATGAAGTTCATCCTATTGAACGACAACAAACACGGGCGAGTGTTCAAGTTCCTGCACAGCAGCAGCAGCGATCAGGAGGCAATCCTGCTCGAAGGAGGAATCGAGAACTCAGCAATGCAGCATGGCAATATACAAAGTGTGCCCTGCTGTTCTTCACAGCCATCTTGATCACATGGGTCCCATCAAGCGCCAACCGTGTGTACTCAGTATTCCACACCAAAAACTCATCTGTACCGCTTGAGTTTATGAGTGCTTTTGTGCTTCCTCTTCAGGGCTTTTGGAATGCCCTCATCTACATGGTTACATCCTGGAGTGCTTGCAAGAACTTGGCTACCGACCTACGTATGGGTCGAAGGCCGGATGTGACAGAACTCGTTGGCGGAATGGCACCAGAGGTCGGGGCCAATAACGCAAGAACAATGACCAGCCACCATCGACACAACCTCGGTCAGTTCCGGCGATCGAATAAGTTCGAAACGGAAAGCATGACTGAACTGGCCAACGAGAGCCGGCCGACTTCAGACGATGAGCGGAGAGACAACGTGCGTGTATAACAGTTCTAAGGGTCTGATTGGAAACGATGCTGCAGATACCCTTTTTCTTTTGTTACTATATATGATGAAGACACGACTTTGATGGTCAAGGCGTGCTCTAGACAGCTAGGGGGAGTTTGTTGGGAGACATTTGTTGGTTTCACCAGCGTCGAAAGATGGAGGATAATGGATACCCCAGTATTGTTACAAATAGTATTTAAATGCTGATCAAAGTCTGAGAGCCATCTACGTGCTTTTACCACAGTTCGAATGTTTCTCCTTTGCCATCTTGTGATACAGCACTGTGTTTCAAAAACTAATATCTGCCACGCGAATATGAATCAACCTTATTTTAAGCTTGATAATCAGTTACTCAACACACGTGGCTGGAGTGTGACTCCCTCATGTCAAGAGCGGAACACGAGGTAGGGGAGAGCTAGTTTAGCACCTGCAAGGACAGGATGGCTTGATATCCATGTCTCGACGATGCATTCCCGGTCGTCCGGAGGAAGCACTGACAGGTTTTACCCCGGAATGCACTCACGCAATCAGATTGACAGATGATGCGGAATCTGGGGTTAGAAAGGACGATGGCGTCAAGGATGTGACATGGGGGCTTGAGTTAAGGTCCCTTTGATATCGACAGTGGCTTGCCAAGGGTGTCCTCGGGGAGAGAGAAAGCTCTTGACAGTACTCCGTAAATTAAGAAGCTATTAGAAACTGTTCCAAAGGTCCTAAAGGGCACCCTGAGCTTACCGAAGTCATTTGATCACTTAGAAAAGAGACATCAGGTTTTCCTGCCTCCCCCAAGGGTGGGCTTGTCGTCTCGACTTATTAGCCGTACTTTTGTTCTGTGATATACGTAGGTAGATCATTGGTGGGGACATCGTATGATCTTGAAAGGTCAGGGATTGTGAAAAATGCGGGGGAAAGCGGGATGCATTTGTATTTTGCGCCTTGGTTGGATATGGGCTTTTTGTGGTTTGCGGAGAAGATGAAGCCATCTACAGACTCGCCTGATGTGGCTTTCCAGGATCCAATTGAGTTCCCGACACTTCCAGGATACTTTCAATACATTGCGAAGAAAGTTCAAATGTCATGTGATAATTTAGCCTTCTTCATTAATTTGTTGCTCAGAGTGTTTTGAAAACACCAGTGATATTCAGGCATTAGCCACCGTCAGTTTTTCTATCAAGGCGTGATATTGAAATTATGTTCGTACTCAGCTATAAAAGGAATCGGAGTCGTGGAATGAATTAAAGAGATATATGTCCGATTTGCCTTATAAGAAGGTGCAAAACTGCCCATTCAATCTCGTCTCTCCATGCATCAGATCAAGCTGCGTTACTGTGTCTGAGGCTTGGGAATTGTTACACAAGATGTCGGCTCCCAGCATCTCACCAAGTAAATCCCATTGTTTTTTGTCTTGGTATGCCTTGGCTATGTTCGCTCGTCGAGGCTGTGAATATGTACATCTGATTGGTGGTTGGTTGGTGGTTCGCCCAACCAAGTAGGCATTCTCAGAGCCTGATTTTCGATTGCCTTTTTCCCTAGCTGAGATTACCTTGATTCTTCCATGCCGACTTCTTCTTTTTCTCTGTGAAGATCACGGACCCGAGTCTAGACAAGCTATCTTTGCGAACAAACACAATTTACCACTTACGATGGAGGTCCTCGGTGCCGTAGCCAGCTCCATCGCTGTTGTGCAGGCGTTGGCAGCTGGGAAGCATGCCATCTCTATTTTCGAGAGATTCCGGATATTCAAAAAGACTTTGACTATCTGATGAAGGAGGTTGGCCCCTAACTTGCTGACAACCTTTCCTGTGGTCTGGACTAACATCCGGTTCTTAGTTGGAGATGATCAAATCTATGGCCCAAGCTGTCTCGAGAATGGCTCCCGCCGAAATGGAACAAGGACTCATCAACACTGCCGCTCGAAACCTTAATGGGATCACCGCAGAACTCGAAGCGTTATTACGGATATGTTCTCGCGAGAGTGGTCCAGAGGGGAACAAGATGAGCAAGACAAAGAAGATAAAATGGCTTGTAGAGAAAAGCGACATCAAGAAGCTCCAACAGAGAATGAATCAAGCTAAGGAAACTCTTCACTTTGCTCTGAACTCGTCACGCGTGTCCTGCGATATTCGGTGAGTTTGTTACATATAGAACCTAACTATGGCCTCCGATATTGACAAGTGAACAGATTCCAGGCAGAAATGAGACAGATGATGATAAACATGTATGCGATGCATATAAGCTCTTCAGGTTCTCCGCAACTACCAGAAGTCATAGAGAGTCCAGCACCAGTTCAACAACTTCAGGGTGACGACACACCAGAGTTAGATGCAGTGGCTGTTAACAATAGCCATGGCAGCAATCTAGAACACACGAATGACTCTGTGCAGATAAATTCTATGATACCAAATCAGAGAATAGTATCTGGTTCGGTATGCCGGTGCCGATGTCACTTCTCTGAGAGTCAATACCGAAGCGCTGGTTGGATGCACTCACTCCTTGGGTCCTGGCTTGTGCGTTGTAAGAGCTCATCTAGAAAGGATTGTTCGTATCCAGGATGCTACTGCACGGGGACCACGGCCTTAAGAATGGAGTACCAAGTCCCGAAATGGTTTCTCATCAGAACATTCAAGATTTGTGCGTCTTATAGCAGCCTCTCTGGGTTGACATGCGCCCTGCGCCCCTTTAGATCGATCAAACACAACTCTGTGGTGTGGGCTAACCAAGAAGGCTCAAGCCAAGTAGTTAGGAGGTCAGTGACAGAGTATGGGACTCACCCTCATGACACGGATATTTATGGCATGGGACTCATAGAAGTTGGTCAAAATCCCCAATCACCACGGAGCAGTATGTGTGCACTAACATGAATAGTATGCTCTTGGTCAGCGACTTTACTCCGCTTTAGAGGTTCTTCTAGATGTATGGAAGAACATCCTGACAGAGGTTGGTTTACCCAGGTCAGTCGTCAATCACGTTTTTCATCCAAGCTTATCTGAACAATGATAGACGTGCTGCGATTGCTGCCACCGAATCACTACAATACCATAAACTCGACGACAAACAAACTTATCTTGTTCAAAAAGTCGTTGATCTTTGTCGGGATGTTCCTGAAGTGACAACGACCAAGGTTCACGAGGCGATCTTGCAATGCACGGATCTGCAAGAAGCATTGCAAGAGCAACCTTGGGCTATCAACACGATTGACGACGTTGGAGAATCCCCTCTTCTTCTTGCAACTTATGAAAACCAAGTCAGGTCCATGGAAGTTCTCATTTCAGCTGGAGCCGATGTTAATCAACCAGCGTACAATGGATGGACACCTCTCATGATCGCAGTCGACGCAGAAAACGTCGAGGCTGTAAAGATGCTGCTCATTTCCAAATCTAACGTTAATTTGTGCGAAGAGGAAGGCATGACAGCATTGCATCGCGCCTCGATGAATGCCAACACCGAGGTCATCAGCCTTCTGCTCGCGGCAGGAGTATCTGTAAAGCAGCGAGATACTTTTGGTAACACGCCACTTCATTATCTGGCCGAATCTGAAAACACCAACCATCAAGACATCGAAGCAGCCATTGAGATGTTGCTCATGGCAGGATCTGACCTCGAGGCACGAAACAACCTCGGGAATACCCCTTTCCTTCTATCAGTTTGTCGCGATAAATTGGAAGTAACCAGAGCTTTGGCAAATGCAGGTTGCTCTGTCAATATTTCTAGTCACGATTCTCGAAACGTGCTGCATGTTGCCGCCAGAAACGCTTCACTAAGACTACTTCATTATATCTCTGACTTGGACCTATCCGGCATTGACCCATATCAACAAGACTCATTTGGCGACACACCCTTTGATCATCTCGTCAAGTTCTCTCATATTACTGACGAATGGGACTTGGGAAGAGCTCGTAGGCCTAGCCTCGCTGAGCAACAGGCTTTTGTCGAGCTTTATCAAGGCGTTCGAGATCAAGCCCTACAGAATGATACTCAGAATCTTGAGCGAGTACTTGTTGCGTTGCAAGAGAAGGATATTGCAGTCGCGCGAGAACACCTAGCCTTATTGGTTGACAAAGAGAAACGGCGGGAGCGTGAAAATCTGGTTGCTTGGTATCGAGCTGTCGACAAGCGAATCAACCACGCGGAATGGAAATTGGCAACAGAACATATAGAGGATCATCTACTAGACTTGCAAGAAGAACTCGCAACCCCAGTTTGGGAGACTCCATCAGGATACGGATACCTATGGGAATTTGATGGTGAGGAATCAGTCAGTGAAGAGGGATCTGAAACCTCAGATGATTCTATCCAATCGGCCGAAGATGAGGATGATGCCCAGGCAGCCTGGGAATAAAACTGGTGACACCGTCGGGTATAAAGGTAAATATTCAGACAGCACAGCAGCAGGGTCCATGTCAAAAGTCCATATCAAAATGTTGCAAGATTCGTCGATACGAGGGCAGAAGCAAGCGCGGATTTTGAATTAAGAAACACGGTCAAGGTTATAAGATACTTAGGTAGTTCAGATAAGTGCCATTTAACAGAGGATGCCATGAATTCTACCTTGAAGGGCTCTACCATTCGTCTGATCATACAATTCCCTTACATATACATCTCGTCACAGTTGCTCACTGGCCAACCTCAAAATAAAAACTTGCTTCTATCTCTCTGAACATATCCGACCATATACCTATCCTCGCCCTATAATCCCTTCTTTCCATAGTGTGGCATCTTCCTCTAAAAAGGGCCCTTGCCCCTGATTCTTTTCTTACGAATGAAGCATGAAATGAGGATAACTGCAGTGCAAAAACACAAATCAGCAACGTCTTTCATCTTCCCTGTATCTCTAGTGCTCCAAGTTCTCGAGGTCTTCTACCTCTTCTGGAATGTCCTCTTGACCTTGCTTCACGCCATCTATCATGTGGTATTCCCAAACTGTGCCCAGCTGGAGACATTCGTTGACGCAGCCTTCGTCTTCCCACCACCATTTATCCCCAGTGACGAAACTACCCCAGACTTCCATCCAAAGCAGACGACCGATGATGCTACGGACTTCTGCTTTCACTTCTCTCTCAGAAGGGATTCTGTCTATGAAAGGGTCGCTGTCGTCGGCTTGGCTCCGAATACTGGCTGATACAGCGTAGAACTTTGAGGTTGTGAGAGTGCTTCCTTGACCGCGCAGCCCAGCATCACCCATCCATTCTGGGAACAGTCTGCTTGGGTTCGTGCACTTGAAATGTCGCTCGAGGTTGATCAATAAATGCTCTTGAAGCCATGCTCGCATGCGATGACCGAGTGTACTTGCGCAGGGTAACGGGTCGATGAGAGTGAGTTGCAGGGAACCACCGACTCGAAGGCGGTTGCTGATGTTCTTGAGGACCCCTGGTATCTCGGGTGAAGAGCACACGGCGGGTAAAGAGAGCGAGTATACGATGGTGAATGAGTGCTGGTCAATCGGGAGTGTCGAGGGAGTCATGGACGGGACCAATACCGGGTGAATGTCCGGAAGCTCTTTATTTTGGAAGGACGCTGTTGTCAAAGTGTATACTTCCCTGCTTGAGTGAAGAGCTGCAATATATGTTGCCGTGTCTAATGTTGTTAGCACTACGCGACTATGGTAGTCACAGATTCACTCACTCTCAGACTCGTAGAGAGCCAGTACCCCAAGATTGTCAGACGTATTTGTGACAGCGCAAGCAACACCAGCACTATCCCTCGCCTCAATGTCCAGATAGTGCAGGACAGAAAGCATCCATCGCTTCAGCTCAATGTTCAACTCTCCATGGAGCTTCTCGTCGGTAACGGTCCAGATCTCCTTGATACGCGCAAGAATCATGCTGGGACTCGAAGCCGCCATACCCTTGACTTGATCCTTTACACTCTCAAAGTCTGTGCACGGGTTCACTCGAACCGTCTCTTCTGCATCAACGGTCATCTCGACATCTTCCTGATTCTCAAGCATTCGCGCCTCTTCTGCTTGTCGGTCGATGTACTCCCACTCTTCGGGTGGGCGCCATGAGTCGGGATCGTTGGGTCGGAAGTTGATCACAATGGGAGCTTTCGGTTCCTTGGAGAGACTAGGACTTGGTACGAGACTGTTGGGTGATTCTGGCTGGAGTATCGGAACAGGGAAGTTTCTACAAGAAGGTCAGTGGTGTTCTCCCTCTCTGTGAGTGATCAAGTTACCTATCTCCCATGGAACCAGTCGGCGTTGGAGGGTGATCGCCTTCTAGCTCAGAGCAGCCGTACACCTCTGAACACAGGTCTGAGTTCTCCAAGTCGGATGGTCGAGGCTGCGAGACTTCGTTGCGCTTAACAACGTGTGAAGACGACGCATCAGTGGAAACCGGAGTATTCGCTCTGTGTGCTCGCTCTGCTCCGAGGGAAACATTCGACAAGTTTGCCATAAGTGCCGAGCGATGGTAGCTCCCCGAGTTTGAGCGTGAGGAGTGGTGACTTGGAGTCAAAAGACCCGACGGAGTCTTTTCTTTGCCCTTTGCATTTTTGCCATTTCGGGGTCGAAGAAACCCGAAGCGAGATTCTGTAGAGGATCGAGTGCTTGTGACGGAGATTGAGCGGCTGAGAATTGAGTTCTCTTGTTCCTTTTCCCTCTCCTTGTTTTTCAGTTCGCGCTTTATTTCCTTTTTGGCACGATGCTCGCCGACGAGCTCGCGGTCGGGGTCGACCCAGATGACGTCGAACATTGTGTTTGGTGCTCTATGGTTTTATATTAGTTGTTGCGGTTTATTCTAAGGTGGGTGATTTTTTGTTGTTTATGAGAGAGATCGGAGCAAGTCGTGTGTAGGTCCAGTGAATAAATGTATCTATTCTAGGTGAAAGAATGGGTTACGAAGTAGACTTCGCATAAGCTTCAAGGGGTTCGGAAACAAAAACCAGATGCCTTTATCTTCTATTTCTTGATAGCGAAGGAGGTGGTGTTGTTAGATAAATGTGTGTGTTTTCGGAGGAGTGGGGGTGGAGGCTGCGAGAAGTTGAGGAGTAAAGGTAAACGAAAGGTCGCTGCCTCAGAGAGTCACTAGCCTCTAGTACAAGGTCCAAATAATAGTATTAAGAGTGTGAAAACTGCTGTTAAGTATCAAGTGAAGTATGTGGTTGACAGTTGCTGAGCACCCGCGTGTCAGTGTCAGGTGCACCAAGCGATTGCGAGTGTCAAACGAGAATGTCGGTCCCAGTTCGGAGAAAAAAGAGCCAGTGGTTACAGAAGTAGCAATGACGTGAGAGTTTGTTAAATTACTGTGAGGAGTAATTCTGGGGTCACGAAGGGTCACTTATACGCGTTTGGTAGACAGGACGATGATTAGGTGTGAGATCAAGTGTTGGGATGATCAACTCAAGGTTTACTCATGTCACAGATTCACTGGCCCCCATAAAATAGCTCCAGAAATATTCCTACTGCAGTTAATCAGTGTGGATTTCGGGGCGGATGTGTGACAGCAGAAGTTGAGACGAGTTGATATATGCAGCAAGGTGTCATTGAGGGCCTCACAGCCTGGTAAGAATGTCAGCATCAAGCCATGCGGGCAATGCTAATCGTCCCTGATTAAGAGGATCATATTCTCTGCCTGTATGTGATTGATATACAGGATGTTGACTGGTTTCACAAAAAGACCACATGACTTTCAGCCAGCTCTCTGTGTAAGTGAAAGGGGGCGACTTTCAGTGCATTAGATATCAACCAATGGTCAGTCACATTGTTAGGCATTAACTTAGGATAAAGAACCTACTATACAATATGGTGATAGACATGTCTTTCCTTGTGTTCTTTCTTGTTCGGCTGTGATTATCGAGCGTAAACACATGAGTGACCCCCTTCCGCCGAATAGTTCTCTGCCTGCATCCCACGTCGATAGAACACCAGCAAGAACCAGTCCATTTCGGCTACAGACATACCGGGCATTGTCCTACATCTGTATCAGCCAACCACGCCTTTTGTCACCATTCACACCCGACGCCTTCTCGCTTCGCGAACGTCGGCGAGCTGCATGTGGTGGGACGAACACCTGGTCTGTACGACACTCAACCCGTGTCCTTAGGGGTCGGTACCAGGAACTCAGTGGTGGAAACGGGATCCCCCTGGATCATGATCTCATTGAAGAATACCCTTTTCTGGTGAATTCAGGGGTAGGATATGTGTGGTAGGTGAATCAACTCGGACTGTTGGCCATGTTCAGGTATCCAATGGCTCCTGTCGAGATGGATTTGATCTCGACTGTATCTCAGTTATCAGTTCAGTATAAATATACATCCTCATGAGTCAAACTCCTTTCTTAATCACTGTTCATCCCAGACTTGCCTATAATGAGGCCCGTTTGCCAGCATGTTCACTATCACAACGCCTCAAACGCATCACCTTGACAATAAGCTCGGACGAGGAGCCAAGACCCAAATGCTAGGTCCAGCCCTCGAACCAAGGTAACGAATATTACACAGACGGGCCGTGGAAACAATGCCCTCCCCTTTGACCAAGGCAAACATTCTCAACGCTGTGTACACATAAAAGTACCCAAAACCACCCACAGCCTTATAGATCTTGTTCACTTTTGTTCTTGTTCATTCTGGGCTTATGCTGTGTCTGTCTGTACGTGTGTGTGCATCTTGCGCAACTCGCAACTTGGACTCGAACTTCGAGTCTTGTGATGCATACCCGTTAATTCGGTAACAAGAGTTGACGAGAGAGAACTCATCTTATCGGGTTCGAGGTGTAGATACCGACTGACGTCGAGGTTGTTGGCAGTGCAGTGCGAGACGGCTGCCAGTGTCTGCCGGTTACAGTTCTGCTCTTGTGGTTCGTCCTCTTGACACCAGAAACTAAGAGCCTCTGTTTGATTTTCTCTGATATAATCTAATCTTCTGCTTCTTCAACTTTGCCCCAAGACAGCATCTCTCTTCCTCATTTCTTCTGGTGTCACCTCCTCCTCTTCACAGCGTTTATCGACGCCACCACCAACCTCACTCTGTTCCTCTCTTTCTTGCATTTCTTCTTCACATTATCACACACTTAATCAGTCCCCTTTATTCCTTTTATCTTCCAATTCTCCTCCACTCCATCTTCGCGTTTTCAAAGCAAACACCACAAAACGCACATTGACTTCGAGATGGAAACCTCACCAGGACAGCAAGGCGTCACGCCTCCTCCAAACCAAGAAGATGTCGACATTATTCAACACTTTGGCCGCTCTCGATACTTTGGTCTTCGTGACTTCTTTGATCGTATTGACCACTATGTCACTACTTCGGCCTTTGGGTACTTCTTCACCCTCAGCGGCACTGGACACGTAAGATGCGCTGTTTCTGTCTTTGCTGGGAATTGTCTAAGCTGATGATTTTGTAGCCTCAAGAGATTGCTGGAGCGACCTTCTTTCGAGAAGTTCGCGCTGGCATCACAACCTTTGCGACTATGGCATACATCATCGCCGTCAACGTATGAGTTCTCGATTCTCTTTTGCCGCAGTCAGTTGGCTAACGATAGATAGGCTGCTCTGCTCGCTCAGTCTGGTGGCACTTGTGTATGTGACTTGACGGATAGACATGCTTGTGACAAGATTGATTCTTATGTTGCCTGCAAAGAAGGTGAGTCAAGATGTCTTGACAGACTTCCAACATCATGGGGGGACAGATGCTGACTGTGCAATAGACATTCGACGAGATATCGTCACTGCTACGGCTGCAGTCTCCGGTCTCGCAAGCTTCATGTTCGGCTTCCTTACTAACCTCCCTGTTGCCCTTGCGTAAGTCTCTCGCCTTCTCACACTACCTATGATATGATGCTGATGGTGGTTCCCAATAGCCCCGGTATGGGTCTCAACGCGTACTTCACCTTCCAAGTTGTCGGATACAACGGAAGCGGCCCCATCTCTTACCGTCTCGCACTTACAGCTGTCTTCGTCGAAGGCCTTATCTTCATCTTTCTCGCTCTCACGGGCATGCGCCAGTGGCTCGTTAAGCTTATCCCTTCTACCATCAAAACTGCCACAGGCGTTGGTATCGGCTTCTTCCTTACTGAAATCGGTCTCTCGTACTCTGCCGGTATTGGTGCTATCACCGGCGGTGGAAAGGCTACCCCTCTTGCGCTTGGAGGCTGTCCCCAGGAACTGCTTGATGAGGTGACTGGCATGTGTACAGAAGGACAGATGTCGAGTCCCAAGGTAAGTTGGCTGACCTCTGTCAAGATTCGTGTGCTTATTCAGGTAGTTATGGGTTGCTGTCTTTTGCGGCGGTATTGTCACTGCCTTTCTTATGGCGTTCCGCGTCAAATACGCCCTCATCCTTGGCATTGCCCTCGTTTCTGTTCTGTCATGGCCGTATGTTCTCCCCCTTCATCCTCCAACATCAACTAACATTCTTCCTCACAGTCGCAACACGCCCATCACATACTTTCCACACACTGACGAGGGGGACTCCCGTTTCGGCTTCTTCAGTCAAGTTGTTATGTGGCACCCAATCGAAAGAACTCTTAACCAGCTCGACTGGTCCTTTGGTGGTTCGGCATCTCAATTCGCCCTCGCTCTCTTCACTTTCCTTTATGTCGACATCATCGACGCTACCGCTACTCTCTACTCCATGGTTCGCTTTTGTGGTGTTGTGAACCCTCGCGACGGTGACTTTCCTCGCTCGACTCTTGCATATTGCACTGATGCTTTCTTCATCTCTGTCGGTGCTCTGTTGGGCAGTTCGCCTGTTACCGCTTTCATCGAGAGTGGCGCTGGCATCGCTGAAGGTGGAAGAACTGGGTTGACTGCCATGACCACTGGACTATGCTTCACCGCTGCTGTGTTCTTTGCGCCCATCTTTGCCTCTGTACCACCTTGGGCAACTGGTTGCACTCTGATTCTGGTAGCTTGTATTCTTTCTTTAGATCTCGGATCACAGCTAACAAGATGTGTAGGTCGGCTGCATGATGATCCGACAAATCACACAAATCAACTGGCGATATATTGGCGACGTCCTGCCCTCTTTCGTCGTCATGACATTCATCCCTTTCAGTTACAGTGTGGCCTATGGTCTCATCGCGTAAGTGCCCCATCTCTTCCTTTATATGCCTACTAATGTAAGCCCTTAGTGGTGTTTTCGTCTACGCAGTCCTCAATGGCCTTGTCGGCCTTGTTGTCTGGGTTACACGTGGCTATGTTGAGCCTCGCGAGTACGATCTCAAGGAGTACTGGACCTGGAAGGGTTCAGGCCGCGCTCCCTGGTTCATTCGCGCCATTCGCCACGGTCGAAACACTGGCCAGGAGAATGATGAAGACCAGCCAGGTGATTCTGGTCATGCCATGAGAGATCTTGACTACGACAATCGTCGTGAGAACAGCAGCTCCAGAACTGCTTCCAGCGGCAAAGACGATCAGCCTATGTCGCCCAATGAACGATGGGAGCGTTGACTGCACGACGATCAGCCTTGACACATGACACTTTCTATTCTCTGTATCGATCAATTTCTGAGAGCTGGTGCCTCATTTTGGAATTGTGGGACAATGTTTGCTTCTGGATGATGACAGTGGAAAAGGTCAGTATCGCCCTCAAGGCATTATATAGGAGCCTGCGCAGCCTGGTATTGTCGATACCAGAGAAAAGGGGATGGAGGGGAACTACCAATAAGGGGGCAAGATACTGAAATGTCAAATGTGATGTAGTAACGTATATAAGCAATTATGAGCCATGAACATCACTACGCTGCAAACGACAAGGTGACTGTGCAGTGATACAACAGGAGATTTCGCTCTCTCTCTATATGTCGTCTATCAAGAAGCACCAGCTCTTAGTATTGTAGACCTGGTATCATGGAGCGTCTGCCTAAGTGTTCAGTCATAGAACCTGGTATATCTATCTCCACCATGACATTCATTAAGCATTTCAAGCTCCCATATCAACATCGCCATCGCCGTCACCACCTCCAGCTCGACCCCTCATGGCCTGCTCTGCATTCTTCCTCCGTTCTAGGCTTTCCTTCACCCACTTCTCACAGGCAGCGTCACCACCCTCGGCGATCTTACTGCGCACAACGCCCTTCATCACTTCACCCGCAAAGCCCACAAAGTTATGTCTTCGCAGAGCATTCTCAAACATCCAATCTCGTCGCTTGCGCTCTTCTCTTGCCAACAGCTCCTCATCCCCAAAGTCGCGCGCACGCTGTCGTAGATCTCGGCACATGGCAAGGAGGTTGAATCTAATCTCGGTGGTATCATATCGTGCAATGCGACGTTGGAGAACATCGACTACCTTGGTGGGGAAGTCCTCAGAGCTACAAGCACCGTGAGAGATGGGCGCCGGTTGCAGACCATCAAGCTCGTAGAGTGTACCGTTGATAGGTGTGTAAGCGATAAAATGGAAAGCATCCTCCGCCTCGGCGCCCGTCTTGTCTGTCTCGTCGGCAAAAGGGCTGCTGCGAGCAAAGCTGTTGTGTACCTCACGGATGAGGTCAGAGTTGCTCAGCGCCTCACCACGGAACTCGGGCGGCAACACCATGGTGAACTCTCTGAAGTCGCCGAGCTTCTCGCCTATTTCAACATCGTTTGTCTTGTTGAGCAGTACACTCAAAAGAGCTTGTGTGGCGCATGCATTCTGAATCGTCTGGGCAGCGAAGAAGATGTTCTCGGATGCGGCATTGTCGAACGAGCCGTCGCGGGGTCCTTCGGGTGTCGCATATGGCTGATCAGTCGGGTACTTAAAGAGGAAGATTACACCGTAGATGGGCTGTAAGGATAGAAGCTCAGATGGGTCGAGGGTAAGGAGTTCTTCGAATTGAACGTCTTTGACGCCAAGATTCTCGATGAGAGAGGTAAAGACACCCTGACAGCCTCGAATTAGCTCTCCAATCTCAACGATTCGCAGAAGAATTTAATCATACCGCATCCGACTCAACTATAGAATTAAGTCAGTATATCAGTCAAGACCATGCACGCCGCAGGAGACTAACTGGTATTCCATCCGCCACTCATTGTTGCGACAAGTCCGGGGTCTCCTACTAGCAACTCTAGCTAGAACTAGAGGTTATGAGTAGGGTAACTGAAGGAACAAGAATGAACGCAGTCCCTCAACGTGTATGCAGTTCGATTGATAGAGTGTGGACGTTTCTCGGATGTATTAAGTTGTTCTAGGGAGAGAATAAAAAGTAAGAACTTCAACGGCAAACAACTGAGCTTGGAGCCACACGACACTGATATCATCTGTTGCTGATAAGATAAGAAAAGCCAAAGGCAGCAACAAGCTACGACATCATTCAAGGTACACTCCAGGACCTTGATCCAAAATGACAAAAAGCCTTAGGTAACTTAGCATAAGATTAGGATACCTTTTTGCTGACTTTATTTCAAAACGTTATATAAAGCTCTGATGTTTTCTTGCTCCCCAAGGACTACCTATCCCTAGCAGTCCTTCCTCAGGTATTGGAATGCAGAATTCCCTCTATAAAGAAAGGGTTATACAATTTTGACACGACATAATCTCCAATTCTTTGCCTTGAATAAGCTTGAAATCAATGTCTCTCAAACTTGTGCCACACTTGCAAGACCAGTTGTCGACATATGATTAACTACTAATAACTTGAGAGCCTTCCCTCTTTTTCATACCTGTAGGTAGCTACACTCAAATTCCACATCAAATCTATGGACAGTGCATCCTTCTGATCTTCAGTATCAGCAACAAACACTCTTCGATAACTATCAAATCATCGATGCCAAATAGCAAAAAGGCCTGGGCTCGACTTTATTCTGCGGTAAATATCTTCGCTCATTGAGGAAATGCAAGAAATAAAAACAAAACTGGACTAAGCCAGGTTCCATATGAAAAGAAAACACCACCAACTCCAATATTTTCCACCTCGTTCCAATGCTTGTCATATAGCGTTGGTCTAAACTTTTCCACTCATCCCACATCTCGCTTGAGCACATTTCAACCATCAATTAAATTATCATCGTAAGGATTCACGCTACAATTCAATAAGCTGTTCCCTGGCTGGCTCGTTTCGCTGGTTATCATCCTGAACTCCTTGCTCCGCCTGTACTTCCATATTGTGCTCTGTGCCAGTGCTGGTGGTCGCCTCTTCACCAAGATTCTCGCCTTGGTCCTGGTTCTCATGGCTCTCTTCATTTTGAGCTGCCGCTGCTGCCGCCGCAGCTTCGGCCTCTCTCTCCTCGGCTTCTCGACGCTCTCTCTCCGCTCGTGCAGCTGCTTCCAGATTGGCTATATGCCTTTCTGCAACACCCGGTGCGATGCTGGCCAGAAACAAGAGACCGGCTCTCTCCACGCGTCTGACTTGTGATAACAGCCAACTCTCAGGACCTTGGTGCTGAGCTACAAGTCGACGTGCCATCTCAGTAGGATCTGGGTTTTGTCGAGGCTGCTGATTCTGCTGGTCTTCTCCAGCGATAGCTTGGCGACGTCTGGGCTCAGCGGGAATCAGATTTTCTAGGTGTCGTCCCAAAGGCTGCCAAACATGATCTGGAACGCCATTGAATATCCCAGTGCTAAGCAAAAAGATGAGCACCGCAATCACGATGATGGTGAACCATCTGGACCAGCTTGCGTTGGGGGAAGTGAAGAACCAAACAAACAGAACCAGCCGGAAGAGTAGCCAGATTTGCGGCCAGAGCTGCATAAGGAGAGGTGGAAGCGCCGCCATAGGTGGGTTTCCCCGGTGCATCAGGGGAGCCATAATCGCCGCAGGGTCCGGTTCTTGCGCCTGGTTTTGGCCTTGAACTTGAGCCGGGTATGCGGGTTGCTGCTGCGGCGCAGGGTGCTGAGCTTGCTGCTGGAAAGGCTGAGGGGGTTGTAGGTTCAGAGGTCGTCCTTGTGCCTGGAGCTGAGGTATCGGCTGCGGCGCGATCTGGGATCGAGGATGGTGATGGTGGTGATGATGAGGATGGTGGTGGTGGTGGTGGTGTCTCGCTCGCAGCTGACTCTGGGCATCCAGAGCGGCACTACTAAGAGCAGCGGCTTGTCGAAGGTGAGGTAGACTCGTCTGAGTTCGCAACCGAGGGGTGATATATGCTTCAGAACTAGTATTGTTTAAAAGCAAGGCTCTGGGCCCCTCGGGCGACGAGAGAATATATACCTCGGGTCCTTGCCTGGTCTGTGAATTTCCAGGCGCTACAGTGGTGCTGAGTCGATTAAGAGACGAATCAGGGGTTCCACGACCACTGCCGGTCATGGGCTGGGACATGGGCCACATAGGCGCCGTCAGTCCATGTTGAGGTCGGTTGTGAAGAGATGTGCTCGAAGCGCTTCGTTGCATTGCGCTGGCCATGGCCGACGTAGCTTGGTTGATATCAGCGTTTCGAAAAAGATTCTGTACATCAGCGGGAGACATTGAGCCACTAGCACCACCATTACCCTGTTGTCCGGGTACCATAGTCCGAATCACAGTCTCGAACTGATAGGTGCTCCCGTTTGGTCCAACGTGCTCACGGTAAACAGTATGGCCTGGCGCTGGGCTTGCTCGGCCACTATTGTTTCCACCAGTATTTCCAGGGTTATTGGGGTCACCAACGCCGCGCATCCCCATTTGAGCTCTCGTTCGTTGGTTCTGGTTGAGAGCTCTAGCCATGGCCTCTCGTTGGATGCTGTTCAACCACTGTGTCATGTTCTGATGTTGGTGTTGAAAGGCGGCCGCTTGCTCGGGAGTGTGCGAAGGCGAAGGGGATGGCATGCGTGGTTGAGGGAACGGGTTGGAAGTCGGAGGCATCGAGTTTCGCCACGCTGGAGGCATCTGGTATCCAAAAGCTTGACCGGGGGCTTGCTGAGGTTGAGGGCGTGGCGGATGCGTTGGTGGTGCAGAAGCGGTTGGACTCGGACCTGGCGCAGGCGCAGGTGCAGGTGCAGGTACAGGAGCGGCGAGGGACGGTGGCGCAGAGGGCGCATTGGGAGTTGAAGATGTGCTATCGGACATGTCGCGAAGGACAAGATGAATCGTTTGCTGCTCGGAAGTGCGAACCTGTAGTTATGACAAGTCGTCGGGTTAGCTTGTTGCAACTCTTTGGACAGATCACCATTCAGGAGTCACGTACCGCATCAGCGCCAAAGATGTCAACTAGTGTATCCGCTTCGCGGACGAGTGCGTGTCCCCTATGGATCAATCGTTGATGGTCGTCGGCGGGCCGCAAAGGAAGAGTCTGGCGAATTTTATCCTTGAGCTGTTTGATCGTAGTATTTGCAGCAATGTTGGGGAAGAGTAATGGTCGATTCACACCAACAGACGGTGACACAACCTGCAGGTTGACAGTCTGCTCGTCGGCCGTCGCAGTAGAGGCGGCGGAAGGCCCATCGTCCTGAGGACGAGTAGCAGAAGGCATGGAAGCCATGATGATCAAGCTGATAGCATACCACCCCCAGGTAGGCAGGCGAGCTGAGGGAGGATGAAGTGGCCCGAAGTATCAGGATCAAGGAATGGCGACGAAGAAGAAAGGACAGGTAGGGTCGTCGTCGATGAAGTTATAATTCAGGAACATATGTCGGTAATCGACAGCAGGGTTTCGCCGCTTCCTAATCGTGGCTGTCGATCTACGAGAGCTCGCGTGTTGAGAGAAAGCACCGACTCGTTAACTGACGTCGGTTGTGTCGTCTTACTAACACTAAAAGGGTCGCATGTCCAAGGGAGTCTGGCGACAGATGATACAGAAAGGGATGACAAAATGCGACGGCTGCAAGCAGCACAAAGATGTGCTCAAATAGATTGCAGTGATTCGTTGTGTAAATAGGATTTGGTGAAATGAGGGAACAGAAGGTTTTGATAGTTGATGGTTGATTACTATGTGACAATCAAGACATGGAAGACAATGGCAACCTACGACAATGGTTAGGGTGGCCTTTTGCCCTTGGGTTGGGGCCATATTCAGGTAAGCTCAGGCACACGCTCACCTTAGCCTGCGACAATGGGGAACGGCCAGGGGAGTGACAGCCCGCTGTTGCGGTGTCGGTCTGTTGAGATCAGGTCGTTACAGCGCTAGTGTTGATTGGCCAGTGTCCTAAAACCCCCTGTTTAGTTAGCCCCTTCGAGATCAATGGATGGATCATCATCGTTCGGCGGTCGGCGTCTTTTGCTTCCGAGAGCTTGTCTAAGAAGCTGTGTGTGTCTTGGCTGTGTGCGGCTAACAAGCTCGAGCAGCCGCAATCCATCGTCATCGCTGGTTTTGACGTCAGCATCCATCGAAAATAAGGGTCCAGTCCTCTTTGAGAGGCTTCAGCTACCTCTCTTCTACCCAAAGACTCTACGCAATTGTACAAAAGGCAAGGAGGCAGCGTTCAATCGCTGTCAATCTCTACTGTCCGCTATGGCTCCAACCCTTGGTTTTGGGCCTGGCTCCTCCAAGCTCGGTAGTCACATGCTCCGCAACTCATTCTACACCAACGGCCGTTGGACGAATTGTTACTCGCCATCTGCCTCGCGACACATGTTTCTGGCCTCTACAAGATCGCGATGCCTATCACGGCCTTCGGTCTCTTCAATTCGAACCTTCGCCTCCAATTCGGGCAAGAGACCAAGATTTTCCCAGCGCCTCGGCGAGGCCATGCGAAACTCCAAAATTCAATGGTACCGGATCCCTGTCGGTCTAGGTATTGGTTTCCTCGGCCTCGTCCAGTTTTATAAGGTCTCTTCCCGTGAGAAGGAGAGACTCGAGAATGAAGATGGACAGGAGGGTTCTAGGGCACCCAAGAAGCGTGCCAGAATCCGACCTGATGGTCCTTGGTATGTTGCTTATTTATGCCCCTATTCCCATCAATGCTAACTCAATCAATCCCAGGCAGGTCCAGGTCATGTCAACTCTACCCCTAAAGGCTATCTCTAGACTTTGGGGTCGATTCAACGAACTTACTATTCCTTACTATCTTCGAGTTCCCGGTTTCAAGCTTTATTCTTGGATTTTCGGTGTCAAGTTTGTACCCTCAACTCAACGCTCGAAATCCCTTTGCTAACGATAGCAGCCTCGACGAAGTCGCCGAACCCGATCTCCACGTCTATCCCAACCTCGCATCCTTCTTCTACCGTACGCTCAAGCCCGGTGCTCGGCCACTTAATCAGGATCCCCATACGCTCATCTGCCCTTCCGATGGAAAAGTACTTCAGTTCGGCCAGATTCAAGGCAACGACATTGAGCAAGTGAAGGGTATGACTTACACTATCGATGCTCTTCTTGGAAAGAATACTCCTGCTCCAAGCATCTCTGGTGCCTCCGGTACTTCAACTCCCGCAACAAGCCAAGGTGACGTCTCAGAGGAGGAGTCGCTCGTTAAGCAACACGAGGAGTTTGCTCAAGTCAATGGCATTTCATACACTCTTCCCGATCTTCTCACCGGCACTGGAAAACAGGCTCCTTCGGCAAAGGACGAGTCTATGCCCGCGTCTCCTGGTACAGTTTCTGAGGTTCGTGCCGAACTCGCTCTCGGTGAGCGACCTTGGTACGATCTCATATCTCCCGACAATACCACATCGCTTTACTATGCAGTTATCTACTTGGCTCCTGGCGACTACCACCGCTTTCACTCTCCCACGAACTGGGTTGTTAACCGCCGACGCCACTTTGCAGGAGAACTATATAGCGTATCCCCATATCTTCAGCGAACCCTCCCGGGTCTTTTCACACTCAACGAGCGCGTGGTTCTTTTGGGCCGTTGGCGCTGGGGCTTCTTCAGCTATGTCCCAGTTGGTGCCACCAACGTCGGTTCCATTGTGATCAACTTTGACAAGGAACTCCGAACCAATAGTCTGTTGACTGACACGGCAGCAGACCGTGCAGCGGAGGAAGCTGCCCGTAGGGGTGAAGTGTATCATGGATTTTCTGAAGCGACATACGAAGCAGCCAGCCCTGTTCTGCGGGGTCATGCGCTCCGACGCGGTGAAGAAATGGGCGGTTTCCAGTTGGGTAGCACCATCGTACTCGTTTTCGAGGCACCCTCAAGCAAAACAGATGAGAACAACAGACATGTCGGTTGGGATTGGGCTGTACAGAAGGGACAGAAGGTGAAAATGGGGCAAGCACTGGGACGGGTCATTGAGTGAGGTACAGCATGGCTATGCAGAGCCAAGAAGCGAGTTAAGCGTTTGGATAATTACAGATATATATAATTGTATACTACTATACATGATGTCACGTTTTATGAAGAATATTTCAAAATTCACTTTCGTATATTGGCTACAAAGAAAGAAATACCATTAGAACATGGCATGATTTGGGTTGGCATGTGGTGCATGCGCAGATAGTCAACATGGATGTTCAAGTGTCGGTCAGAGGAGAAGGGCATCGTCAATGCAAACGCTTATATTGGGATTGATAATTTTGTCTATTGAAGGAAAGCAAGAGCTCGGGGCTCCATGTTTCAATTGCAACTCGCTAAAAATGCAGGTTTCTATGCCAATTCTAGTTGACGTTTCTCATGCTTTCGTAAAGGTATTTTAAGCGCCAAAGACCTTGACACGCTCCTCGAGAGGAGCATAGTCCTTGGGGGCAGCCTCAGCGGTCTTGGCACCGAAGACAAGCTGGGCGTTGAGAGTCCAGGTAGAGGGAATCTTCCAGGTCTCAGCAACCTTCTCATCAATCAGGGGGTTGTAGTGCTGGAGGTTGGCACCGAGACCCTCAGCCTCGAGAGCGGTCCAGAGGAGGTACTGCTGGATGCCAGCGGACTGAACGGCCCAGGGAGGGAAGCGGTCAGCGTAGATGGCGAACTTGGTCTGCATGGCCTCGACAGCGGCGTTGTCGACATAGAAGAGGACAGTTCCGGCGGCGGCCTTGAAGCCTGAGATGCGCTTAGAGGTGCCCTCCCATGTCTCGGCGGGGACGATAGCCTTGAGGGTATCGGTAGTGATGTCCCAGAGCTTGTCGTGCTCAGCGCCGTAGAGGACGACGACACGGTTGGACTGGGAGTTGAAGGATGAGGGGGTCTCGAGAGTGGTTTGGTTGACGATCTCGGTGATGCGCTGGGTGGAGATGGGGAGGTTCTTGGAGAGAGTGTAGATGGAGCGGCGGTTCTTGGCCAGCTCGATGAGGGCGTTGGCGGAGAGTTTAGCGGCCATTGTGAATAGTTTGTAGGTGTTTGTAGGTGTCAGTGTTAGTGGTGTAAGTGATATGAGCTGAGAGACTGATGATGATCTGGAAGGACAGACAACACGGGGAATCAACTAGAGTATATATAACAAAACCCTCAACTACTGTATCAAAGTAACGGCCCCGCCATATCGACCCCTCCTCCCCATTGTCCCGTTCGTAAAGAGCAGAAACACATCAGACCCTGCCAACTTTTCGCAATCGCCAAGCTCCACTGACTAATGCGACTAATGCAGCGCCGGGATGGCATCAGTGAAGGGTTCTGTGCCTGTCTAGGTAATCAGTTTGTCAGCTACCGGCTAATAATTTCTGCTCGCGCGCGCTAGACTTGGGATATCTTTCCGAACGATTCCATCCGGATATACATATAGTAAAAGAGGTTAGCGTCTGTCTGGAGTTACCCTAAAGCAATGAAGCCACGATTGAATTGGGCTTCGTTTCTTGGATAACGAATGGAGATAATCATTCAGCTGATTGCCAAAATAGTATCACTGCGAGTAGTAGTTTCTTCTGTTATCTCCTGTATTTGAAGCGATAGTTGCTTTGAATTCTCTACGAAGTACCTAGACTACTCTTCGCATGGTGGAGCTTGGAGAAACTCGGATATATTAATCGGAACGAGACTTTACAATTCCGCTGACAAACGTAACCAGCCATCCAGATGCACTGAGCAGCCCTGGCAGCTTGATAATTCCGTGTAAGCAAAGCATCAGCTAGTTAGATACTGGGTATTCAGCTGCGTATCCTCTGAAACGTTCCCTCGGGCACTCGTAAAACATGCTTCGAGCAAGTCAGTCACTGACTGATTCTGTTCCAAAATTGTCTCATCTGATTAATCGCGAGACTCGAGTACGGAGTACACTCGGAGACTTCCTAACTCTTGACCGCCTGGTGATTTGCAATACGCGCGCGCGCGAGAGACCGATAATGCACCCGGGCGCATGGCTTCATGGTACAAAGATCCGCTGACATAACCATAATTGTTTTTTATACGCAGACGAACCCATGCATTGGAGCTCCCGCTTGGATTGGATGCCGAACACATCTGCCCTATCATATCTCACCAGATGCCAAAAAAGGAAATCTGACAACGGGAGGCTCATGTTTGACAGGTCTTCTGTTGGTGAGATTTTAATCACCTGCTTGTATGTGAGGAGGATCCTTGATTGGTGATAGGTACAAGGCACAAATAACAACTAACTACGGTAAAAAGCCTTGGAAAATCAGACGAGTAGAGTACACCAAAGACTCGAGATAAGTAAACTGTACAGTCACATCATCTCTGGAACTCCAGTAGAATAAGTTTCTCTATATTTGTAAATTGATTTCTCGGCGAGGATAGAGCAAGCTCTTTGTCAATCCTATCCCGTCCAGACCGCTGCCGAGGGTATTTTTGTAGGAAAAATAGTAGCACTATGCGAACTGCCACCTTATACTTTAAACTCCCATAACGCCGTTACCATGCCCAGCCCAATGCTCCTCTTGTCTCGAATCAGATAATGCCATATGCTATCCTTCTTTCATGCGACCATCCAGCTTGCGCCGGTTTGCAACTTTTCCTATCTTGTTACAAAGATCCCGATAATTCCTCTTCAGTATAAAACAAACGTCATCCAAAACCTCCCAATCAACTCGCTAGAATAGACTCGCAGGCTAGAACATCTACCATGTCTCGGAGATGTACTTGCCCTCTTCCTTCTTGAGCTTCCAGAAGTTGCGGGCCTCCTCGCGCTCAAGGTTGCCCTTCTCCATGGCCACATCGCAAAGAGCCTCTTCGACACCTTCGCCCATGCCTTTGCTGCTTCCGCACACGAAGATTCGACCATCCAGAGAGTTTATGATGTACCAGACCAGATCAGACTGGTTCATAACCTCTTCCTGAACATACTTGCCGGTACCCACTCGACTCTGGACAACACGCTTCACTTCTTCCTCATGAACACCCCACTCACCACTGTAGATCTCATCTACAAGCGAGTCCCGGATACCTTGCAGGACCCAGACTTTATTGGCACAGTTGGCCTGCTTGAGGCGGCGCTGGACGAAGCCACGGAAAGGGGCAATACCAACACCAGCACCAATCAGGAGCATGGGACCATCCGAGTTGAATTGCTTAGCCAGAGGGTTGGCCATCAGGCCCTTGAACATTGGAATGAAGATCTGAGGGGAACGTTCGCCAGCAGCTTGAGCTCGCATAAACTTGTGGGCCTGTCGCTCAAAGAATCCAGAGCCGACGCCAGCACGGCAGCCACGTCGCCAATCCATGGAGTCGTGGACTGTGACGGCAATCTCAATTAAGCGGCGTTGAGCATGTTCTCGGAGAGTGTATGATTCCGTGGGATCGTTGGAGAGAGAGTAGAATCGTGGCATGAGTTGAGCTTGGACGGACAGGAGCTGATCCATAGGAGGATGCGAGCTGGGGAACGCGTTGAGGATCTGTGAGAGAGTGACGTGAGGGCCACCACGGAAGTCGGAGAAAATGCTAGCACCCTCGTTGGAGCAGAGATACATGAGTATCTTCTTCTCGTTAGGAGCAGTGGCATGCTCCGCAATGACACGGAGGAGCTCCTTGGTTGGGGCATAAGATTGAATATCGGTGGTCCAAGTAAGGAGCTCGCGACGTGTGGTGACGAGCTCACGAGGCTTGTCATCACCCCACACGGTAGGCCAGCGGCCCTTGGTGGTCTTCATGAGGACAGGCTTATCACGCTGGAAGCGTGGGATCATGAGGGCATCCAGAATCTCATCGACCGAAATCTCATCGTTGGGAGCCATGACACCAATGGCACCACCAACCTTGAAGTCGAAAACCTCCTCAGGAGGGTAGTCGGTAATGTCGAGATCAAAGTGGAAGGTTCTTTTCTCGGCGCCAGGCTTGGTGAGCTCACGGGTGTTGTGGATCCTCGCCGGATAGACATTGTGGGGAGGATGAGGTTGAACAAAGCGAGGGGGTTGAATTGAGGTGTCAACACCCTCATATCCAGGTCCAGGAACGAGGTAGTTGCTCTTGGAAGTAGTGGCTGTAGACGACGACTCAGAGTCGGAGCCGAGAGAGATGGCCGAGTCGGATGGCGAAGAAGTTGGCCGAGGGATTGAGGTGAAAGACACAGTTTGCTCAGGCATATCGATGATGCCAGTCAAGTTGGTGGGAATGTTTTCAAGTCTTAGACCGAGAGACTTGAAAGCATCGTTATCAGGTAGAGTAACTTGCTCATACTCGACATTATTTCGGTCACCCATGCAGCAAGCGCCACCACAGCAGCGATCCATATACTCAGCTGGTGTCTCACCAGTGATTCGCTGAATGTCTCTGGCATTCTGGGCAATCAGACGTGTAGATGCGCGACGACGGCGCTCGAGAGGGATGACGGGCTCATCTTCTTGTGAGTCTGAGTCGTCTGAGTAAGTCAATGAGGGCGCAATTGAAGGGGCACCCTCAGCCATGATCAGTTCGGGATGAGGTGGAGCGGCGGGGTTGACGATGCCGTCAATTCGAATAGCAGGAGCAGTCATGATGGGCCAAAATTGTGTTTGAGCCACCCGCTGAAAGTTGAGTAGAGTCGGGTGTGGGTGTTGTTGAATTGCTCTTCGCAGCAAGTAGATTATGACGGTTTGTGTGGTATGATATAATTCGAAAGCGACGTCAGGACGCAAAGAGCATGACGGTCGACTAACAGGGATGCGGGTGCGTGCTGTCTGTCGTCTAGAGGCGAATAAGGTATAAATTGTAGGATCAATAGACTTCGAGTTGCAGCAGAATCGATTGATAAGATAGGTGCTTCTGAATTGAGGAAGCTTTGCTGGTGTGGTGAAAGGAAGAAGCTGAAGAAAGCTGGAGGGGGCAAAAGACTCAAATAGTAGGTAGTGGCCGACAGCGGGAGGTTTTAAAAAATCCAGGGAACCTGAGCCTGGCCTGCACTGAACTGAACACAAAGCGCCCCCCGATGCGGGTTGGGGATATCCCGTGGGGCTATCAGACCAAGCAAAGGGGGGTGTGGCCTTAGACTACTGCGCTGTAGCCAGTCCCGAACGACCACTATCGCTAGGGATGTACCTATTGGGGCCTTTTGCCATCCAGATCCATTTGATACTGTAAGATGCAATTGATGAGCAATGTATTATAAAACCTTCACTAAGTCTTCACTGGAATCTCTCGAATTACATCAAATATGCATTGTGTTTTTCAGGTACACGCGATAATTGGATCCCTTGTAACCCAATCACCTGGCAGTCGGGTCACCAGCGACAGGCATCTTTATTCTCTTCCCCAGCCCATCGTAAAACCCGAATTCGAACGATCCCGATCTAGGCCCCTAGCAACTCTCCTTACAACAACAGGCCACAGGATAGATTGAATAAATGCATAGTAATTGCTTTGAGATGATGATGATGAAAAAGGGGCATCGAGGGTTGTCTATTGTTCTGGCCCAATGCTCAGGAGCTCCGAAACAGGACCATTCCCCTTGTCGCAATTTCGTTATCAATCAATGCTTAATCAATCAGTCAGTCAGTCAGTCAGTCAGTGCGTGTTTGTCTCACCAGAGCTAATCGAATCCATGCACGTGGGCTCAGCATCTCCAAATATTGTTTCTCCTGTCACTACGGAGTAATAAACATAAAGTACCCACGGGAATCCTTTCTCCGGATCAAAACAATCATCCACTCGATTATGCATTGTTTGTTATCTTATTATCGATAATCGGCGAAAGAGTTCCCTCTGCTTCTTTTCCATGATGACGGGCTATGATCTAATGCTTGCCGATCCAGTGACCGGTTTGTGCAACGCTGCCCGGCTTGCACAAAGTATTTTCGCTGATTGGTTCGCCTGGCTGGGGAGCCACCTTTATCAATCAGCCACTTGATTGTCGATTCTTTGTCTTGACACATCAAGCATTTGTAGCGAATAGCAGTATTTGGTGCATAGTCTTGGCATTCCTAGTTCTTACGTTCTCTAATCTCAATATTTGATCGAACCGCCTCAATTGTTCTGCGGTTCTTAACATTCATGGAGTATTAAGGAAAATGGTGAAGGACGACCAATAATTACCAATGATCTGATAATCTAGTCATTGAGCCAATCACAGACGTAGCCAGAAAGCTAGAAAATCTAGAAAAATTCAAACTTCGGTTTAGGGTAAGATGATTTGCATAGAGCAACATTGATGAATCGGCTTGGCCGACACCACAACTCGCTGCACACAGCTCTCACAGTGAGAGATCAACTTCCCCTCAATCTTTATTTTACTGTTGGACATTGACGGGCTACACGCACGCCTCATGGTCATATTATACAGACTTACAGAGAGCCGGAAATTACAGTTCAGGAACTTGAACGGCGCATTCATGTAATTAGATCATACGAGCTACTCAACAAGCGGATCTTTTCGGTTCATCAGTCAACAACGGCTCAATACTCAGCGGCCAGGATTTCAATATCCATGAGGCTCTGTCTGATCAAGGACCGGGACCTGTAGCCGACCACTCACGGTAGGCGTCAATGTAACGGACTCAATAAGTTCAACGGCTCCAGCTTTCGGGTCAGGCCACCACAAGAGAGAGATGCCGTCTATTCCCGCAATTGTGGCCTGTCAATTCCGTCTATGTCCCCCAACAACCGAATATAATATAGCAGACAGGTACGATTACGACGATTTATTGACCGAGGATCACCTCAATGGACAAACTGAAGAAAAGGAAACACAAAATCAGGTGATTGTTCACCTCTCTTCTTCCTCTCACCCATCAGTATCAGTATCCGGTCCACAGCCGAATGTTTGAAAGCCTCTTGGCGGAACTCGTCCGACGGCCGAACCGAGCGTTTCCGTGGGGCGTCCCGAGGAAAAGGAAAGGTTGGGTTGCCTTCTTTTGCTTCGTCTTGGACAACGGCGGCGCCCGCAGACGCTATCTCTTTCTCCGTCGTTATCGCCCAGCCCGTTGATCACGATTAGTTAGTACCTATTTGTGCCTTGAAGAAGGATGTTTGTCAAGCAAGTTCCCCTCGTTCCCCCTCGCTCCCCCCGCAATATTATTGATTTGTTCAGTTTCCAAGTTCCCCCCATCTTTGATTCCGAAAGCTGAGCCGATGTGTAGATGCAGATGCAGCTGTTCCAAGATGGGTAAAGGGTATGGTAATTGATGAGCTGTGACTGCCTCAGCCTCCCCGCAATCGTACAGATCGTGACCAAGCGACAGTGCGAGATTTCTGCGGTAAATCATTCCTCTTCCCCGGCTCATTCTATCGGGAGTCGTCAGTAGTGAGAAGGGGTGCGCCTTGGAAGGGAGTCACATGCCTCATTTACCCCATTCTCCAAACTCAACTGATTGACACGCCAACATCAACAACAACATTTGGTGACCCGTGACTTTCCTCGGCTTCTCGTGCCTCAAGCTCAGACTGAGTACTTCGTACTACGTAAAATCAGTGAAATTAATTCTGGACACAGAAACTTGCTTTTTGTGGCCTTCCATTGCCAGGACATCCCGGTTCCGGACACTTTTCCCTCATTTTCCCATTCTTCCAAGTGGCTTGCCACGGCTTGGCCAATCGGATCGTCCCAACGAGCCATGGTTCTCAGCCTTGACCATGCTAAAAAGTTATCAGATTGATTGGGGGGTTATCAATCCCATCTAATCCCTTTAGATGATGAGATGCGACATGCTAATTACGAATACTGTATGTACACGGACAAGCTCACCGATCTCGGAACCCGTCGAGCAGAATAGAACAGAACAGGACAGGACACATTGGCCATTTCCTCAATTATATATGATATAACTACACTCTTACTGGTAATGCCCAACGTACCCACCGCCTATTGTTGTTGGGTTGCTTCGCTGGCTCTTTGACGCATTCATCCCATGCTGCATATCAAAACCTTGTGGTACTCACATGTACTGCACACAGAGGATACAGTCAGTCAACCCTACTCCCTGCTGAGTGAGCTGGTCTGTGCCAGCATTGACCTCCCTTTGATGCCATATTCTCAGCCATGGCAGCACCTTCAGGGATAGATACCTTTCACCGACAAAGCCTGGCATCACGCTATTCGACGGACAAGAACTTGTTCAAGCAGGGATGGAAATGAGATTGCATTTGTTAAACTTTTGTTAATGTTGGGACTTGTTCCACTGTGGGAAATAAGACGCCATCGTCAGCCCTGACCCAGCCCGATGGGTCAGAGTCGGAACAGCAAGCCACGATCTGATAAGATGGAAAGGAGCTGGAATTTTACCTCGTGTGGGGAGACTACCAAGTACCGTCCCCGTCACTAGACAGGGGTTTCTCTTGTCACATTCGATCGCTTCAATGATCCCCGCTGTCTTCCTCACTCCTTTTTCAACGTACTCAGCTAGCTCAGCGCGAGTAATACACTTACCTGCAGGACGAGTGCCATGTCATGCTTGCTAGAATCCTCGTTGAAAGTTTACCGGATTAAACAAACCGACCCGACTCGCTGTTCCCTGACTTCTCCTGATACCGAGGCCAACACTTCTTTACCAAACCTGGAAGTCCATCTGATGAACCCGAGCCTGCCCGTCATCGCTCTGCTGTCGTTCCAACTTCTGCCGCTGCTATTGCCGTTTCGCTGCAGAAACCTTGGTTGCCGTGGCTTGCTGTTCCTCGTACTCGTTGGCATCCATGTATGCCAGCTTGATTCGAATTCTCCCGACCGCTGCACTGTTGAGACTCAAACTTTGCCATGCTCCGAGCTCTGGCAGCTGTCCCCTCAATACAAGCTCACAGAGATCAACATGTAGCTCGCCAATGAGCTCAAGCATCTGCGCTCCCCACACAGAAACCCTCAAATGGTAGTACATTGGCGAGTCATGTGCTTCAAACCGAAAGTCCTCGTTCCTAGACCAATCTCAGCGATTATTCCCTCTTGAATCAGAATAAATGTGTCGGCCGTGGTGTAGATTTTCAACGTGCGCCAGCAGAAATGACAACACATAGCTGGGGAGTCACATTCACCGAACCTGGTCGATTTAACATCTGACTTACCATATTGGTTTTGGTGTTGTTCTCTTGGTGGACTGGCTTTGTTGAACATCATATCCATACCAGAGAACACAAGTGTAGCCGATTTTGTCGTTGTCCAGCTCTGCTTCGCCAACTGACACGACCAGCCGTTTTGATCTACGACTTTTCAAACTAGACCCCTGTTTGGGCTTGAAACGTGCATTGACTGGTGTAGAAGTTGGCCTCTCTGGTCCCAGAAGCTCCGTTGATGACAACTTGTTTCTTCTCTTGCTCGCTAGTGCTTGGCTAGCCAGGGAGCCCATTGTCCCATCCATGGGTAGTCGATTATGCCTCAATGCCACACCTAAGCTTGCGGGTCGTGAGAGACAGGAGTCGTATCCAGAATCCAAGCTACTGAGGCCTGATACTGATCTTAGCGGAGAAACGCAATCAAAGGAGTCGCCGCCAGTTTTGTCACCCGTCACTTGTCTGGCAATGGGGATTGGCGTAGCCGCTCCATCCTTTGCCATGTCTATCGACAAGAGGTTACGGGACTTGACGTAGCCCACAAACTGAGTCGCCGGATGTTCTGGTAGTAAATCCCAAAGGACGACTGGCACAGAAAGTAGGAGCAGGGTTGAATAACTGCGGTAGACAGACTCCACACTTACATGAGTTGCCAAGAGTGGAAACTGCTTGAGCCATCGAGCGCAACTCGCTGCATCATAGACTTGTTCTTCTTCCAGTGCAATAGTGAGAAGAACATGCGGGGCCGCTCGCTGTCCTTTTGCACCAACAGCCAACAAGGCCTGAATGCGGTCCTCAGACGAGATATAAGTATCTGACTGCACTCTCTCCGAGAGACTCCTGAGATCTGACTCAGGTATTGCCCGAGATGACGACACCGAGCTAGACTCTTCTTCAAACATTCTGCCCAAGGTGATGGAAGCAGCATGTGGATCAGACGTTGAGAGGATGTAAGCAGGTGTCTTCCTTGACTCGATCAACCTTCCTTGCGAAGACCGATCGGGCTGAGCGTGTTTGAGTCGAGTTAATATCTCGCTATGCAGCATTGCGGCCGAGAAAGGGAGCTGTGAGGCCCACTCCTTCAAGACCTCGATTAGTGTATGGGTAAAGGACTGCGCGCCTGGACGAGGTGTCCACGTCTCAAATCCACAGGCAGCGATGGTCTCTTTGATGTTTGTCGGTCTTTCAGTCAGAGGAGCGGCACTTGCACCAGCACAGCAGTCGAGGAGAAGAAGGACATCGCATTTGACCATCTCAAAGAGAGTCTGGATAGCAGACCACTCCACAGTCGCGTAGCTTGTGTCACCCTTACTATTGAGACACCGAGTCAGCTTGAGTCAGACAGGGAGAACACTATTCGTACCAAGACCAGGTCGACTGCCTGGCTTTGTTGATGATCCCATGCCCGCCGTAGTAGACGATGAGAAGGGTATCTTCATTCTCATGCTCTTCCACAAAGCCCAATACTTTGTGATTGAGCTTACGATGAGAATTTTGGGTTGGGATGAGAAACTTGTCTGTTGTGAAGCCGTATAGATGGTGTAAGACCCTTTGTAGCTCGTTGAGTTCCCATTCAACTTCGAGTTCGTCTTCTTCCCATCTTATGAGGAGTACTTGAACCTCGGTGTAACGAGAATACGCAGAGTTGGGAAACGCTCGCTTGGCGGCCTAAAGACTGTCAATAATCCTGAGAGTACGTAGTACAGAATCACAGATGGAAGTACAGATTGAAGATCGTCGACAAATTGCTGGAAGTTATTCATGTGATGCTGCGACTTTGTTGTATCATGAGTAGAAAGAGGTGGCAAGCAGCCATTTGAAGCGAGAGATATGGATGTATGTGAAGATGTATCAGAAGCCTGCTTCTTGAAGTCAGAGACAGCCTTGGGTGTATCACAGGAGTAACACTCACTACAAATGGACTTGATGAGCTACCACTTGTCGAGCTCTGGAAGCCTTCGAACTTGGCCCCGAGTCCTTGAAAGTCTGCCATTTTGAAGTGCACGGAATAGGGGCATGCCAGGGACCATTGAGCTTGAGATATCTTGATGTATTATAATGTCGGCTGAGGGCACGCGAGATCGATGTCTGATATATATATCAAGAGAGCTTGGCAAGTACACGAACAACCATCACCCCATATGTCACAACCCCCTCAAAGACAGTGAAAAATTTTCCCATTCTGCAGTTGGCTCCCTCGTTCTGACGTCGATCATGTTCGCATATGGGCTGAATAGCGCCCGGTTGGCTTTACATTATCAACGTGGCTGCGGGTGCCTCGTTCGAAATGAATTGATTGCTGGCAAGGCAGACGCATACGATAGATAAACCCGGATCAGCCAAAGAGAAGACGGAAAATATCCCTAGGGCCAGGGTCCCCGAAGAATGATGTGAAAACCTTTCAACGACGGGCGTCTGGGGTAAGCATTGCTTGTCATGATTGGTTCTCGAGCACTGCCTGCTTCTGAAGTGCATAATAGAAACAGGAACAGTGTGGGGGGACGGCACGCAAGAGGAGGAGCGGAGCGGATCGCAGAGACATCTATAGTGAACGGGCGAACTATTCATTATCAAATAGATATGGCTTGTGTAACCATGTATCCCGCTCGATACGGTAAAGGGGACCTTGCGCAGCAGGAATCGAGGTGCCAGTCGTGCAACTGGATCTGATCTATCGTTTGAAAGACGCTGACATGGCCGCGACAAGGCTGACTCTGACTGACTGGCGGCATGAGTGAAAAATTTTCATTTGCAAAACAATTGATAACGCAGATCTGAGCCCGCGGGTTGTTGAGCTGAATGAGCAAAGGATGCCAGGAAGGTTTGTTCCGTAGAAGTATGAAGTCGTGCTTCAAAGTCTAGATTGAAGCTCCTCTCGTGGTTCCATTGTAAGAGCGGCAATGTCCGCTAAATGAGACAAACTTTTGCCCATCACATTGACATTGCGAAAAAGGCCTGGGCTAAGTAAGACCTTATAAATATTCGAGGTTTCATGGGCGGGCAAGGGTTTGTTGGCCAACTTGAGGATCAAAGGTGTTCAGAGTGAGAGTCGAAGGTGGGTATTAACCAAGTTAACATAAATCAAGGAGAAATCTAATCAAGTAGTTAATGATACCGTATCATCGGACACGTTTGAGAAATAATTTTCGGATCTGAACGAGACACGGAAAGAAACAGTATCTGATGCGTGGAGTTGATGACTGGATAATGCTGATTACACTATCAAACATGGCGGTAACAGATATGTAACGTATGCTACCCCAAAGCTGCCTCGTCTGTGTATCGAGCTGAAGCGAGACGAAGCGAGACGAAGCGAAGCGAATTTGAAGGGCATCTATTGTCTCTCATGCTGGACTTGGGTTTGCGCCCAAGTCAGATCCAGATCCGAAATCTCAGGCCGCAAGTTATTGATTTTTTATCATCAGGGATAGCGACCGAGTGTCAGATCCAGATGGTCTCAGATGGAATTCGACAACTGCCGTTAGCTGTAGGGCAGATCGAAATATCCCAGAAGCGCAAGGACCCGACGGAACTTGGAGTTTCCGCTGCTGGTCAGTGACGCTAGCGAGTGGAAGTCCCGACATCCGAGAAACTAGGGCCTCACTACTCACTACTAGGACGATGCATCACACGCAGCACGGCCATGTAATGACCATCACTGAAGCTGTGTGATGAGCTGTACTGGACTATACTGTACTGCAAGTGAAGCACCTCATCCAAGATGGTAATAACATCAATGAGAATAAATGAGATACTCAGAGACAAGAGACAAGAGATTGACCACCTCCATAGAGTACAGTACAGTACCTACGTACGGTAAACGGACCGAGTCAAGATCTTCAACTCCCTCGCCCATCTCATTCCATTCATCAACAACGATGATCGGTAAAGACGGACGGTCAAATTCCATCCACATGAGCGAAGTCTCCAATTTATTAGAGACAATTCTGTATACATACAAGACCACAGACTAGATAGAACCAGCCAGCTCACGCTACTGATAGTCTGATACCCAACGTCAGGCTAACACCCGGAAATGCCACATCCCGAGAGCGGCTCTTTGAACAAGTCTGTCTCAGAGCAACACAGACCAACGATGTTCAGACCTTTTCTCAGAGACGGCACAGAAATGTAATCGTCCACTCAAGAGATCAACAACATTGAGCCAGTTGTCAAAAGGAATGGCGTCCCGTACGGCTTCCGTCTTGGCTCTGCCTCTGTACCACCACCATCGCCCTCTCTCTCTCTCTCTCTCTATATCACACATATCATCTGCATAAGCAACGGCTACTGTAAAGAACTCCGTCTGTGATTCGCTTCGGGTATTTTGTGTCTCGCATGTTTAGTACGAGTCTCGCCGAATCTGTCCATCACCGATCGAGTTTCCAGTGTCGTTTCCTTTCATGGAGGGGACACTCTTCTGATACACTACTGATACCACTCACTTATAACTCAACACACCCTCGGTATAGACTAGCCTTGCATCTTGAAACCGTATTCAAGGAGGAATCAATTTTGATATCTATCTATTTACCAAAGAGCCTCTTTTATTCTTATCTTTATTTCCCTTCTTGAACCCTCTTACACCCACCCTCACACTCAGTATGGAGAACGTATCAAGTCTTGCTGCCTCACCTATTGGTGTCGATTATCAGCTCCCCCAGTTCGTCAGTGAGGGCCATTGCACTGGATACTACATCACCATCACCATCTTCCTTATTGCAGCGTGGTTCTTTTTCCCCAAGAAGCAGACATCCCATCTCGAGATACCCTTCTACAAGGCCTCAAAGACCAAATGGATATTCGATGCCGAAACATTAATCAAAGACAGCTACACAAAGGTCGGTCGATTCGGTATCACTTACTCCATATATACTTATGCTGCACTAGTTTCGGGATCGGGTTTATCAGATCAAGGCTACCGAGGGAGTTCAAGTCATAGTACCCGCCCGTCTCGTTGGTGAACTTAAAGGACTTCCAGAAGATATCCTCAGTGCAACAGAAGCCGTGTCAGATGTAAGTCCAATTCTTCAAGTCCGCCTATAACTTGAAATACTAACAACCATTAGGCTCTCCAAAGCAAGTACACAAAATTCTCTCCAGGCCACAACGGTGAACTACTGGCGTTGTTGGTCAGAACAAAACTTACACAGAACCTCACTCGAGTGGTACCCCTTCTGAAAAAGGAACTGGAACATCTTTTGGCCACTGAGTTCCCAGCCTGCGAAGACTGGACACCGGTGAAATGGCAACCGTTCAGTCTTCGTGCTGTAGCCCGTCTGAGTGGTAGAGCCTTTGTTGGACCATCCATCAACCGAGACGAGAAGTGGATGGACACTTCGATCAACTTTGCCGTTCACGTCTTTACAGCATGCGTCAAGCTCCAGTTCATCCCTGAATGGGCTCGGCCTGTAGGCCAGCATCTTGTCTCAGAGCTTCGCCAGATCCGCAAGGACATCAAGATTGCCAAGGAAATGCTAAAGCCAATCCTCGAAGAGCGACTCCACGATATGGAGTTTTCCAACGGTGGAGATGCACCAGACGATATGATCCAATGGCTTATTGAAGCACTGCCAGAGGAGGAAAAGGCCGACCTCACAACCCAGGCAGAACTGCAGTTGATTATTGCAGCGGCTTCAATCCACACAACCAACAACCTGCTCTGCGAATGCCTTTGCGACCTAGCAGCATACCCAGAAGTACAAGAAGAGCTTCGAGAAGAGGCGTATCGCATTCTGGAAGTTGACAATGGATGGGAGAACAAGGAGAGCATGGCCAAGCTGAAGAAGCTGGATAGTTTCATGAGAGAGGTCCAGCGTCTCAGCGGAAACATCAGTGAGTACCAACAAGACCCTTCGACATCTCGACGAAAGCTAACCATGATATAGCATCGTTCATCCGCAAGGTCATGAAGCCCATTTCCCTTTCTGATGGCACCGAACTGCCAGTAGGCACCAAAGTCCTCGCGCCTCAAGCCGGCATCGCTCTCGACGAGCGCTATTTCCCCGACCCCGAACGCTTCGATGCCTTCCGCTTCTACAAGCTTCGTCAAGAATCTGCAGAAGCCAGCAATCGATGGCAATTCACTTCCCTCAACGATACATACATCAATTTCGGCGCAGGCAAGCATGCGTGCCCGGGCCGTTTCTTTGCCAGTAATGAGATCAAACTTGTGCTGGCACATATACTCATTAACTATGACATCCGCTTGAAAGCAGGCGAAGATAGACCAAAGGCCATGGCGGTGGTCATGGCTAAGGCTCCCTCTCCAGATACCGAACTGGAGTTTCGACGAAGATCATGGGCAGCTTGAAGGAAGGGAGTATAATCTGATCATGAACTATTTGATACCCAGTACATTTAGCTTAGCTTGTACATAGAACATAGACGTGGCATTGTAGATGCGCAGTAGGAAAGACACGCATAAGATTGACTAGCCTCGAGAACAAAATACTAGTTCAAAAAGTCCCGAGACTTGTGTGTAAAGCTAAGCGTGAGCGATGGTCGGAGCATAGACAACTAGAGGTAACGAATTGCATTGCTCGAACTGTTCTAATCTAACAAAGACACAACACTGGGACTCCGGGCGCGGCTATCGTATTGGGGGTATCATCAAGTCGTAGGTCAGGCAGACGAGAGCCACTGGCCTGGCCTTATAGCATCGTACAATCCTCTCTGATCCCGTGCCATCTCTCTCCCAACGGCCTAACCAACGGCGCGTCCCAGGGCAAAGGTGCAGTTGTAACTGAAAAGTAGATCCGTAGTCGTTTGAAGAAGAAAACAAAATAAGTAATTGATATCCTTGTTCCTTTTCAGATTCTTTTTTGGGATGCGCAACACCAAAAAAGCTTTAAGATTCGGACAAACATTGATATTTACAGATCCAACCCACCCGGAACGCCCCTCGCCGTTGTTGAAGAAAATGCCGTCAACCATTTTTTTCCCTTATGCAACAAGCTGAAGACAAAAAGTCTACCGGGAACCGTGAGATACCTGGGAAACCGCATGACACAAAGCAGACCATCTCTTCCAATCTTCATTTGAAGCGAATTACACAGAAGCTCGACCTAGTACGTCTAGGACTTGTAGCGCTGGTACTCACCGGCAACCAAACAATGGTCACGCTCGAAGGGTTCTGTAACATGTTAGTCAGATGGACCAAAAGTCATTGGTTGTTGGATGTAAAACATACCCAGGGTAAGCTGGAACTTGGGCTTGATGGACTCAGCTCGCATCTTCTGGACCTCGTTGGCGAAGACCTCGGCAGCGGGAGCAGTGCTGTCGATACAGTTGGCCTTGATGGAGATGAGAACACCACCGCCAACCTTGAGGAACCAGTTGGCGTTCATGGCGACAATACGGGCCTGATCGGGCTGGGCAACATCGGCAAAGATGACATCGACCATGGGGACGATCATGCGGTAACGGGCAGGCTGACGGGCGTCCTCAACAATGGGAACAACGTTGGGTCGCTTGGAGGCCATGGTGATGAGATCACGGCCGGATCGGGAAGAGAACTCGACGGCGTAGACGTAGCCAGTAGGACCGACAATGTCAGCGACGTGAGAGACGGAGGTACCGGAGGCACCACCAAGGTAGAGGACGCGAGAGCCAGGCTTGATGTAGATCTCATCAGCACCACCGGCGATGGCAGCGCAAAGCTTGCTTCGGAAGGGGTTCCACATGCGGTACTCGATCTTAGTGGTGGTAGTGGTACCATCGTCGTTCTGGACAGACTCGTCGACAGAGATGCGCTTCTCGCCGTAGACAGACTCGCCAGGTGTTGTGTTGCGGGTAGCAAGACCATCTTCCTTACCACCACGGACGACGAAGACGCCGGGGTGACGGTGAGGCTCCTGTGAAGAAAAAAGTTAGATCGCAAAACTTGGCGAAAAAGTTAGACTTTGAGGATCAACATACAACAATGACCTTGGCACCACCTCGCTGACCAGCACCAGCACCGCCGCGACCGCCGCGAGGACCACCTTTTCATTCTGTTAGTATCGCAATCATGATGCTGTTGAGGAGGACTAATGCTTACCTCGGCCACCACCGCGAGGACCGCCACGGGGAGCACCACGGCCACCACCTTTGCGAAACAGTCAGTCTTGAAGTTCAACAACACCGCGAGAGCACTATTCATACCTCGTCCACCGCGCGCACCACCACGGCCACCGAAGCCGCCGCGATCACCACCGAAACCACCGCGGCCTCCACGAGCGCCGCCACGACCACCACGGCCGCCTCCTCGAGGAGTGAAAGGAGCCATCTTAATGGGATGAAGAGGAATTGAATAAGTTTGGAAGAATTAGAGACGACTATATGTCGTTGGCGAAAAGTATTCCAAACGAAGGGATATCGTCGAGAGAAGGCGGACGTGGATCAAAGTCCAAACTTGTCTTTTGTATAGCCTTGTCTGGGGACGCTGGGCGTTTTGAGAGACACTCGAGAAAGAATTTTTTGAAGCTCTATGAAGCTCAGGCCCACTTTGTCTGTCCAAGTTTCTCCGTCTCCGAGGCGGGTCCGGAGATAGAGCGGATATTGGTTATGATAGAGTCACGTGGTGATAGTTGATAAGAGTCAGGTGACTTGAATTACATCCAAGTGTGCAAAATGATATACAAAATCACAGCGCAATAAGTCATAAAATATCTCAATACTACTCAAGTACGATTTCCAGTTCATCACAGTCTTCCACTCGTTGCTCTCCATTTTCTCGCATCTCATTTGGCCGTTCGAGGTTGCTTTTCGGAAATCGCACTAACAGGGCAGGCAGCCCTAAGGCTCTTTCCCAAAGGAGTGGGGAAAGCGAGTTTGTGGTCCCTCCGATCTGTTAGGGCAAGAGCTCAGAATTTATCAATTTCACGCCCGTCAACCCACGTCGAAACCGTCACTCACCACCCAAGTCGCCGAGATGGTGAGTAACTGCGAGCCCCCGTCGACCGCCATCATGAGTAAGAGGAGGATATTCGTGCTGTGCGAATTGTCACGAACTTGCTCGTGCAATTTTTGACGAAACGTGCATCTTGGCCCGGAACCGCTGGGTTTTATTTATGATGGCTGTGAAGGCAGGGATTTTGAAGATGTGCCATGGCTGACTCTGGACTTTTTCTACGCATATAGGTTCGATACGCTGCCACCGAGATCCAGTCCTCGAAGTCGGCCCGCGCCCGCGGTGCCTACCTCCGAGTGTCTTTCAAGAACACTCGCGAGACCGCCCAGGCCATCAACGGCTGGAAGCTTCAGCGCGCTGTTACCTTCCTCGAGAACGTCAAGGAGCACAAGGAGGCCGTCCCCATGCGACGATATGCCGGCAGCACTGGCCGCACCGCCCAAGGTACGACTCGGCCAATTCTTCCCCCGTTAGCGATGGACTTGTGAGAAATTCGGAGATCGCAAATGGCTGGGATATATGCGTCAGAAGAACAAAAACGCTGATGGACTCAATCAATAGGCAAGCAGTTCGGTGTCTCCAAGGCTCGATGGCCCGTCAAGTCCGCCGAGTTCCTCCTCGGCCTCCTCAAGAACGCTGAGGCCAACGCTGATGCCAAGGGTCTCGACACCGGTGCCCTGATTGTCAAGCACATCCAGGTCAACCAGGCCCCCAAGCAGCGACGAAGGACATACCGTGCCCACGGTCGTGTATGTTGTCCAACTCTTCCGCCTCGAGACTCATCTAACGTCATAAACAGATCAACCCCTACATGTCCAACCCCTGCCACATCGAGCTCATCCTGACCGAGGGTGAGGAGGTTGTCCAGAAGTCCGATGCTGTTGTCGAGCGCGAGCACCTCAACTCGCGCCAGCGCGGTGCCCGTCTCCGCAAGGCTATCACCGCCGCTTAAACAATCACCAACCTCTATCAAATAGACAAAATTTAAGCGCTGGTTGAACACTGGGTTTACGTCGGGCATCTTCTGTGCTGTAACTGTGTGACTTTTGACAAGACTCTTGAACAAAGGGACACTACACCAAGATTACATTACAAAACTCGATCAATTGTTCTAGGGTTTTTGCGAGGGTGGTTCGTGGCTTTTCATCAACTGGTGTATGGCAGGCTACGGTGAGCATGGCATTAAAGGGAAATTCATGCAAAAGTTCGCAAGGTTTTCTTGACGAAATAAAATCATTCAAGTCCTCCTATGTCCGGTCCTGCATCAGAAGAAGCAATTTGACATGATTAATTAGTAAAAGTCAGCATCCGCCCTGTAGACTCACGATAGTTGGTCACGAGTGAGGCATTAATCAGGCTGGATTTAGCGACACTGAACATATATCACACTCCTCCAAGGTGTTCGATATCATTACTTATACAATGCTTGCTAGCAGCTATCGATTGAGCAAACTTAACTGATTCCAACTAGCAACATAGCGAATGCGATGGGAGCAAAGCCCCTGGCTCGATTTTCACTCAGCGATCATTACGACATTAGCCATCCCGTCCAATTCAGCGAGGCCCGATTGCCTTTCCCATGCCAGTTTTCGTGAACAATTACCAAACGCCTCTGCCATCCTTTCTATTACAGCAATGCTAAGCCCAACCGTTCGGTTCTCACCATCTGTCCATGGTGAGTCGTCATTTATTAGCAGCAGTGGTTACTATACGCCGTCCTGATCATCCAGCCCTTGCGGAAGCGTCTGGCCATTATCTTGGTTACTGAGCGGTAAGCCAAATGGTTGTTGATTGACAGGATTACCCACAACGGCGGTAAGGACAGCGACATGTACGAAAATGGGGAATCAAGTATGGTCACCATAGAGCCTGAACTAAAAGTCTAGGCTCACCATGGCCTCGCCATCTCGTGCCCCTGCAATACTGGCAGCATCAACTGTGCCCGAAAATCGTCCTTTTCCGGGTTGCTCAACACCATCAGCTCTAGCGTCGTAAATTGTACGCTCATCATATACATTGGCCCATCCCATGTCCATACCGAAAGCAGTTGTAAGCTGCAGTAGCTCCTGGTTCCTTAAACAAGGAACGATCCGGCAGAGAAGCTTGTCCCGGCACTTCTGCATCAGAGGCGATAGATCCTGGATGTGCGGATTGCCGTTGGCCCCGAGGCCCTGAGCGCCATGCGGCAAGATACTCCGAGTATTTAAAGCCGGTGAGTCGACTGTAACATACCCACAGGACTTGAAGGAGAGGCACTTCAAGGTATACTTCTTCTCGTCTAAGCGTAGGCGCTGCGGCGCAGGGATGTGCTGCGCTAGGGGTTCTGCCGGGTCAGGGGCTGGCAGGCTCGAGATATTCAAATTCAGCTCGTCTCTGGCACTCAAGATGTCTTTGATCTTGATGCTTGGGGAGAAATGCTCTATGATGCCTGCCCAAGATAATACATCTGGTTGCTGTAAGATATCCATAGCTGCAGGTGGAGGGGGCGGCGGAGGAGCCTGATTGTTGGGTGGTGGCGGTGGCATGAAAGCCGCTCCGAATACTCCTGCAATCTGCTGAGCCGTTGCGTTGAACGGGAATGGTGCAACAATTCCATTCGCTATATTGGTAGGCGGAGGTACCAGCACCCCAGGAGGTGCAGGGTGCATCCCAATCATGTTCAACAGATGAGCATTGTTTGCTGCCCCAGCTTGCTGGAGCGGAGCTTGGGGAGTGAGAGTCGGTGGACCGGAAAGTGATACAGATTCCAGATCGAGCTTCTCGAGTGTAGACAAGGCCATATTGCGTATTGTTTGCAAAAGGACATGCGGTGAGGCCCAGCAGTTCTTGAGTGATAAATGTTTAATAAACGGCAATGACAAGAGATCGTCCGTATTAGTCTTGGGGCTATCAATGCGAGTCATGAGTTGAGGTTGTTCAAAGAACGGTGCTGGAAGGATGTGGTGGTTTCGCTGATATGTCCCAGGAGCGAACTCTCCACCACAGATCCATTCAAAGTGAAGGCTTTCGATGTGTCGCTGAGCGCCAATGTAATTGTTGAGCAATTGATAAACCTTACCAACAGCCTCAACAGGAGAAACTGCGTCATCTTCCACACAGCCCGGTGCAGACTTGGAAACGCGTCGCCAGTCGGCAATAACACCCAGCGAAACATTGGTGAGAGACGATAGATTCTGCCACAGCTCATGCCGACAAAGGATATACACATGGCTACTGGGAATCTTAGCAATCGTGATGGTGGTAAGATTTTTGAAGCAGTCGTCCCGGGCATTGTCGATAAGGCCAATAACATAGGACTGGATCATGGCGCGATGTGCCCACTCGAGCTCGAGGAGCATTTCTTTCTGTGCTCTTGTGAGACTGGCGGGAATCAGCGGGTGGTTGACCGCCTCTGGGGCGGCTGGTTCAAAGTCAGCACGATGTGTGTTTTGCGCCATTACTCGTCTAGCTTCCATCTCAGTGATTATGGTTGCTCTCTCATCAAAGTCAATCGCGTTGATGTTGGTGCCTTCAGTCTCTAACAGCATGAGTACAGCTTCGTTGATCTGGGAGCCTGAGTACCCAGCATCTGAGGCCATCTTTTGCAGAACTGTTCGCTTGAAACTAATGGGGTTCTCAAACACAGGCTTTCTGAAATCCTTGACCATTTCATTCAGGTCGGACATGGTGACGATTGGTTGCTTCCGAGCTTGTGACTCAGAACGCGTGTGACGCCAATTCTGCGTTGCAAACACAGGATGGAGAGTGGTTGCACCTCGTGCGATGTGATCGGGCCCCGACAGAAATCCAAGGCCAGCATCGCAACAGAGTCCAAGATTTGTGACTTTCACCAAACACTTGAGCGCTTCCTTCATGGCCTCGGTTTCGTCAGCCGTTTGTTCGAGACCTTCAAGATCAGTATATCGGTGGTAAGTGCCATGTGGCCAGCGGTATATGCCCCAGAAAGAGGGTACAGCTTCCTGAGAAGGCTTCACTGGAGGGTATGAGAGCGTGTCCTCGTCAAGTTCCAAAGACAGGGCAAAGCGCCGAATGTGTGGACCAAAAGACTGGAAGATGCGCATCCCATTTGAGAGAAGAGCGGAGGACGTGCGCTTAAAGGCCCCGTTTTCATCACGATCCAACTTGCTGTAAAGCTCCGACTTGAAGGGTACGACAACATTTCGAAAGTACTGTGCAGAAGCCTTGTTCTCGAATTCTTTACAGACAAGTCGCAAACATCTGACCTCGAGGCGGGTGAGGTACGAAATAATGATCTCGAAAATCTCAACCGGAATTTCGTTCGTGGGCCATGTAACGGCGGACATCGCTTGGCCTCGTTCATGGGAATCTGGCAGTTCAAGGAGAGTGGGCATTTCTTCGTCACAGGACGGAGGAGCAGTGCTTGGTCTTCTCTGGCTCAATGCTGGGTCGATGGCGTCAATCCAATTAGGATCCATGTGCGCGATGGGTGGACGGACTGCAAGTCTTGGGTTTCGTAGAGAAAGCGCTGTCAGAATCGAGTGAGTGCGAGAAGGAACGGTTGAGGCGATTTACTTTCGGTCGGACGTTGGGCGAAGATGTCGTCAAGGCACTCTGATGGCGGGGCGTTGGAGCAGCAGGGACTGGAGAGAGAGAGAGAGAGAGAGAGAGAAGAGGACGAAGGGGTTTGGTATGAAGAAGAAAAATAATAGTAATAATTCGATGTCGTGCAACAAGGATGAATGTTGGAGGTGAATAGCCGCCGGGGATGTCTCTCTTTTGTCGTAATCAGTGTGAATAGGTGAATGGATGAATCCGTGATGTAGTGCTCGGTCGGCTGTAGTCAAGGTCAGACTGGAGGTACATGAGCGGGTTGGATCGGATCGATGCAGCCAATGCCTGGTGGCAAACGTATGTGTCTGGGGGAAAGTGAAATCGAGGGGACAGGGCCCTCGTCTCCCGGTAGTTGGTAGAATAGCTGTCGATCTATGCCGGGGTTAATTGTGCGATTGCGGCTCCGAGGGGAGAAAATTAAAGAGTTGAAGATGGGGATGGCATGTTTATGTTAGACGTAAAGGTAACTAACCTAACCTTAGGATGTGGGGGAGAGACATGGGCAGTCCAGGGTAGCGAGTGATCCACTTTTGGAGGGTACCTGAGTGCCCCATCGGCCATGTTCCGTGGCACAAATACACCTTCACGACGGGTGCAAGTTGGAAGTGAAGCCGCCTGCAAATCTTTGTACGGATGCTGTATAGGTACTAAGCATTGAGTAATAGTGAAATTCTCTGTTCAAGTTATATTGGCTTGCTGCCGTTAGTAAGTATGTTGCCTCTAGGATTGAGTTTCCTCGTGCCTAGAGTTTATAGCGACATTCGAACAGCGTAAAGTGTGTTCTTCTGAATTACAGGTAATCGTTGCTCGCTTAGGACGGAGAGGCGTATTTTTAACTCTCTTTAGAAGCTATGAGATGATGCAAATCATCATCACTACCTCTAAAAGAAAGTTACACTGAATTCCGTTTTGCAGCTTCGATTCAACTTGAGTTCAGGGATTAGCCCTGTGGGCATCCCCATGGGAGATTCATCGGAATACGGACGGTAGCCTGGAGCCCGGAGAATGCCGGAGATCATGAAGCTGCGTTACAACATTAGAGGGACCAAATGCGTACTGTATGCTTACGAAGTCCATCACGGCGTTAAAATGATATGATTTTATATGATTAAAAGTCTTCCGCTCCGGTAAAACCCCCGACCGTACGAGTTCACTGAAAAGAATCGAAGCTCAAGTCACAAGTTGAATTATTGACCTCCACGTCGCTAAGAACCGGGATATTACGTCCAAAACAATACTATCTACGTGTATAAGAGAAGAATACCATCAAATTCAAAATAATACCAATCCATGAAAATCCATTTGCTCCCTTTCTTTCACTTTACGCATCATCTTCTTCAATATCGCCAGCCCAGAACCAATATCTGATACAATGTTAGTCATCGTGCTCTATATCTACTCGATCTTGTTAAGAAGCACTTACAATGTGGCATATTGAACCTCGAATTCAGCATCCATACCCTGGCAAGTTGCAGGGGCGCTGCCACCAGCTGTTGTAGTTCGGTAGACTTCCTTCATCTTGTGGGTAGCACCCTCAATGGTGGTGAGTCTGAGCCATGGCACAGCATTCTCACCCAGCTGTCCCTTGGCAGAGAGAGATGGAGCAGGAGCGCTGCTGTTCTTTGCACATGGAGCCTCGCCAATGTCTTGGTTGGGAGTGCGGAGGTCGAAGAAGGGCGTACCACCGGCGGTGAAATAATGGTGACCAGACTCAGCGAGAGATGCAGGGCCAAGCTTGTTGGCATCTGACAGAGGGAAGTGAACGGCCATTCCAGGGATGCGTTCGATCAGATCTGGGTACATCGCGGCGACACAGCTGCCGTTGAAGAGAGTGGCTACAGCACCGGTAGCGACGGGGGCTGATGAAGGCTTGCTGGTATCGCATGTATAGTTTTGTGTACCACGGCCGATAGCGACATGAACCAGCTTCAGACCCTTGGCTGGGGAAGGTAGCTGACCATCTGAAAACACTTGTTAGCCAAAAGAGAACAAGCACTGAATAGTGGTGACGTACCGAGAGGCATCTTGGCTTGTGAGAGATCACAGACAGGAGCCGTTCCATAGGACTTGACCGCCTTGACCTTATCCGCGACCAAATTGAAGTAACCAGACAATGACCCTAATGTGTCAATGGCGGATCCAGCATTTGTGACAGTAGCAGTAGGATAGGTTGGTGCCGCAGAGGCAGTCACCGCGAGGACGGAAGCGACAAGTGTTGATAATTGCATCTTGAAGTTGGTTGAGTATAGAGAGAGGTTTGTGTGTGATATCGAGGGTATAAGCGTGTCGGTATTGTTTCGAGTCGTCAAGACGTATGCCGTTAAGAGAAATTGAACCCAAGAAACAACAGAAATCCAATGTTTATAGATAGATGATCGACCGTAACGAGACTTGAGATAGAAAACTTGTTGACCCTAGGAAATAAGGAAATAACAGATAAAGGAAAAAAGAGACAAAAAGGAAAAAGAACGCTCAGCGTCTTTGAGTGTATACAGACAGACAGACAGACAAATGCAGAGAGATTCTTTTCCTGCCTCTTTCTTTCTCAACACCGTGAGGCGACGAACCCATCTCTTAATATACCAGCCTTCCCCTCAGGCCAAGACCCTGTTATACGCGCCTAAGCGTACAGTACACTGCAGTACGGGCGGTAGGTCTGAGCAAATGGCCATCCATGATTGGATTATCTGCCAAGATCTGGACACAAAAATAAACACCAGCCTTTTTGCAATGTCTGAGATGGGCATGCACGTCTGGCTCATATGTGATCCGGGAACAAGATTGAGCAACGAGAGCCAACCATTTGATTGCTCAAGAGAGTTGCTGGGGTTGTGATTGGCGGGAGTGATTAGTTTAAGCGCCTGGCTCGGGCGTCGGCATATGCATCCATCCATGGGTGCATGCATGGGCGTTTAGAAATGGAGATGAGCACGAGGAAATGCCACGACAATGACAATTCCGCTTTTTTATGCACTTTGCCATGTGCGATCTGGGTTCGTGCAGCCGAGTCTGTCATTGAAAAAATACACAGACATATATCTGACCCCGTTCTCCAGATAGACCGACTGTTTACGTGCAAGTTATGATGGCCTATACATGTCATACAACGGTACCCAGCCAGCATTGATGAGAGCCGCCGTTGTACTACATTCGCTTCCCTTTTCTGTATGACCGCATTGCTACGAAAACTCTCGAGTTCAAGTCACGCTCCATCCCCAAGCCAACCCAAGGATCCCTTTAATAGATCCCAAGATCTCTCGGCGCCACTGACGAACCAACCTCAGCCCAGCATCAAAACATCCAAGACCTCCCAAGAAACGAGAAACAAAGTCCCTTGACCGTATTAAATTACATACAGGGCCATGTGTAGCTTGCCGCCAGCCTCCGAGTCTCTGATTGGACCGCGGATCATGCATGTCTGCGGGCCGCGATAGGCGGCCAGCGGCTGCAGAAAATAGCAACTGGCCCCGCGACCCCTCTTATTGGGACGGGCTATTTTCGCACATCAAGACGAATATAGCCAAGCTTCTATCGACATCATGACTTGCATGTTTTAGCGGACCTCAGAGGCTGTCTAGAACAAGTCTGTCACATGTTTACTTGATTTTCTCTTGAGGGGGTTGCTTAGGTGGATCATGTTATGGTCTAATTCAAGGTACTCTCCACCCAACACAATAATACCATCCCTCTTGGCATGATATGGCATGGATCTCGCTTCAAACGCACGAGATATCGCTTGCTTCCCTGATATGTACAGCACATAGCACGAGATCTCAGATACAGTATCCAATGACTCCACTGCCGACCCGGTCTTAACGCAGGTCTATCCTGATATTGATACAGTTCCATCTCCCGCGGAGATTCATTGACACATTCCCTTTCCGGCTTTTGAGCAAAACACTTACAAAACAAGACGGCGCATCGCCCTCTACTTGGCAGGATCTTTAGGCGCCCCGTCCATTGGACTGCCAAGTGAGGCCCCGGCAACTCCAGCTGCCGCTGCCGCGGCGGACTCAAGATGGGTTACCCGCTGGACATCTGACGAACTGAGCCAATACAATGTTACAAACACCAGCAAATGGAGTGCTACGCAGTATGCAGCAAACAAGTTTCGGCTAGTTCGCGAAGCAAGTACTGTGCGCGTCAATGAGTAGACTGCGCGTTCTGGTAGACTCATCCGTTTGTAGGCTCGAGCAGACTCTCGCCCACGGAAAGCTGCAAACGGAGAAATATTGGACTCGTATGCCTGGCGGTATCGGTCCATAGCGATACCAGGATTGCCCGTTTCGCCAATCGACACTGTTGATGGGTTTGGATTCGCCCCGTACGCCGACGATGTCGCTGCACCTCCTCCTCGGTTGTATGTCGAAACATATCTTGTCTTCTCGTAGAGATTCAGGTTATCCTTCTGAAGCGCTGCGACTTCCTGGCGAAGCTGCGAGACTGTTCGGTGCGTATCTGACAGTTCTTCCTCAAGTTCTGCATTCTTCTTCTTGTAACGGTCTCGCTGGGCCGTGACCATGGGCAACATGCCCGAGCCTCCTCCATAGACTCGTTCGCCGGGCTCGCCTCCTCCCATGCGAGGATCCATACCACTAATGATTGATGATGTTGGTGAGATTCTGCCACTCTTGCGGCCCATTGCCCGGGTGACATATGTTCCAGCTACAGATGCACCAGATGGGAATGCGTTGGCACCCTCTTCTTGGATTGCCTCCAAATCACTCTCCAGTTTCTGGTTGAGCTTCTGGGCTCTCTCCAATTCGGCGTTAGTTTTCGAGAGTTCCTCTTGAAGATCCTCCAATTGACTTTGCAAATCGTTATGCGAAACACGTAGCACCGTCAACTCATCGCCCAACTTCTTGTTTCGCGCCAAGAGAAGCTTCTCCAGAGAATTACCCTCCGCATCCTTTGCCTCAAGGTGCTCTCTTACTTCGTCATCATCACCTGTGGAGAACTCAATACTTTTGAGAACCTCAAGCTCCTGCTTGATATCCTCGTAGTCACTCCATTTTTGAACCTTGCTCTTCAAGGTATCCCTCTCCTCCTTGAGAATGTTCACCTCTCTTTCAATAGATCGCAACTTGCCATCCAGTTCTCGTTTGAGACCCTCCTTCTCCACACGAGCGGCATCCAGCTTGCGGATCATGGACTGGTTCTCTGACCTCACACGCATATATCCAGGATCGTCCTCAAGACTTGTCTCAGGTTGCTGTTGGGCTGATGACTTGGCTTGTGCCAGCTCCAGTCGCATTTGTTCGTTTCGTGCCTCAACCTCGGCTAGGCGAGAGCTTGTGCGATCCAAATCTGCATGGAGCATCTCAAGCTCAGCGCTCGAAACATTGTTGCGATGAGCCTCCTGGTCGTCGCCATTCTTGCCCAGGCGCTGATTAACCTCATAACTTGCGCGCATCTCGGTCAGAAGACGCTCCTGCTTCTCCAGCTTATCTTCCAATGCCTTCTCCTTGGCCTCCCAGTTATCTGTCTTCTCCTCTAGCACAGCGTTCCATGACGTCTCAACTTCCTTAACACGTTTCTCTAGGTTGTCCTCCAGCTCTCTTCGAACCTTTCGTTCATTCTGGAGCTTTGATTCGGTCTCTTCCAATTGACTTGAAAGTTTCGAGACGTTCTCTTGGAGGTGCTGGTTTTCTTCGGTAATCTTTGGTAAGGTATCTTCGGACAAGAGCATAGAATCAACTGAGGCCTCAAGAAGTGGATACGGATCGGGAGCATCAGAGAAAGATGCATATGTTTGAAGAAATGCCGAGTTCACAGACTTGGAGTGGTTCGTAAGGAGGTCGATAAAGGTCTGATAGGCTGCGATGATGTTAGTCTGTATCAGTATATGATAGGATATTGCTTGTACATTTCAATAGCCCCTTGATTTCTGTAAGCTTGGCCGAATCATCGAGCTTCCGGAATTCTTTGGTCTTTTGGGCGAGTTCTTTACGTTGGACAGTTGAGTCCCGCTGGTATGCGACAATGTCTGAAGCTGTATTGTCGAGAGTCGAGACTAGGGTTGTGAGATCGATGGCTATCCAGGCAATCTGTCAGTAACTGCTACAACTGGTGTTCGCTGGAAACCGTACTTCTCCATGCTGATATCGCATGCTGAAACTTGTTCTCTCCTTCAAAGGTGGGTGCAGGTGTAGGGGCTTCGGTTGTGCTCGCCAGAGCAGCCTCGACGGCTGCGTCAGTCATGGCGTTGTATTGAGCTGGCGATCAGGGGCGGCGCAAAGGAGTGGATATGGCAGCCTCGAACGCCGCGGATGTGTTAAAGCGAGTGTTTTGCAGTTGATGCTGTCGTTCAATGGTCGTAGGAGGTCGTTGCTGTTGTGGTTAAATGGGGGCCATGAGGTTGTGCTGATGAATAGGAAGGAATGTGTTTCGTCTCCCTCCTCGATAACTTGCGGCCAGGTTGCGCGTGTCATAACAAGCTTATTGGCCACAAGAGCTGTCAGGCTGATAACGCCAAGGTTCCAGGGGCAGTTCCATGGACTGATCCCCCGCAGCCTTGCAGGTCAGTGAACATAGACACTAATTAAGCCCGGCGACTATCCACTCAAGGTACCTAGGTCCCGTCAGCTCCCAGAGCTTCAGGTACGTAGATCCACTTGATTGATGTCAACATACGCCAGCCAGCCTCGGGTGCCTGGATACAACCTTTTCGAATCCGCAGAGGCAAACACGACATGCGCTGTTCGCTCAAATGATGCTGTTGATAACAACGCCGCTATGACATCAGATGGCTCAGGCGATGGGCCTTCAATTACAAGCCCAGGGCTAACCAGTACCAGTCGCGAGGTTGGCCCTTATGTTCTCAGGACTTTATTGGATGAGGTGCCACTATCTGCAGACGGCTCCAAAGATGATATCAAGATCAACTGCATAGATTATCTAGGTAAGTAGTTCCGGCATTGATACTGAGTGTTTGCGCTCACAGTTGACCTTTGCACATGCAGATGCGAATCTGTACGTTGGCACATCTGCCTCCGAGCTACTTCACTTCGTACAAATTCCACCAGACCCAAACGATCGATCGGGGCAGCCCGTTTATATCCTCGCATCTCGACTATGTCCTCAATATGTCGAAACTCCAGGCACTCCGAACTCGCGACCCGGCGTTCAGCAAATCCTCCTACTACCTCGTGTCGGCAAAGCGTGTATCCTTTGCAATTGGACCGTCACTTTCTATTCCCTGCCCGAACTTAGCCCCGTTTTTGGAACAACTCTAGTCAAGAACTGTAGTTGGATAGGTGGTGTTGATTTGAATGAGCCCTTGCTCGACGATGGAAGTGCAGAGAGGGGTGGAGGTGTCACTATCCTCCTCTCTCTTATGCGAAAGATCCAGGTTGTGCGTGTAGGCGAGGACGCGCGCGCTTTTAAGGTACGTATCAGCGCATGGAGTGATTGTCCACCACTCACATAATATAGAAAATCGACTTCTCTGGAAGCACACTCTCAGTCCGTAGGGACTCAATCGCTTGTGTCGCGGACTCTAAGTCGTATGCGCTTATTGATGTGGAACAACAGCTCAAGATTCCCTTGATGAGCATTTCATCCTTGGAAGAAACAACTTCGCCCAGTGAAATTGGACATGCTCAAAGGATTGGAGCGGACACAACAAGTGGGCTGCTTAGAAGCTCCTCTTCTGCCGGAAACCGCACGTCTAGCGAAGTCCCAAGCCATAGTCGGAGCACGAGCTTGGGGGGCTCAATATTGGATAGTATCCGTCGACAAGATCATCGCGGCAACGAGGGTGAAGATTTCCTTGGCCGCAACACCTCGCCGCAACCGTCGACAAGCCCCAGGCCATCAATGGAGAGAGCTTCAACACCAAATCCTCCTTCACTCGATAAACCTCTCCCAGCTGCCCCGTCACCATCCGGCACACCTTCTCAGTCTACGGACCCTCGACCAAGGCCTGGGTCCGTCTTTCTAAAGCCTCACATCACTTCTCCGACTCCTGACGAATTCCTGATTGTTACTGGAACTGACCCCCTGGAGCCCGGAATCGGCATGTTTGTGAACCTGGATGGCGATCCCACGAGGCCTACTCTCGAGTTTACCAGATACCCCAAGGAGGTCGTCGTAGATAGCCCGCCTTTAAATGCTAACTCGTCACAGCCATCTTCAATGCAGGAAGAAGACGGTTATGTTCTGGCCTCGATGACGAGAGAAAAGAAAGGCTTGGAATATGGACTAGAGATTCAAAGATTTGATGCGGGTTCGGACCCAAACCCACAGAAGTTCTGGTTGACGGCCAGAGAGGCTGATGGGGTCTACGGCATTCGTTCGCTTGCTGGCAGCGAAGAAACGCGATTCGATGAGATTGTTCAGAAATTATCGCAAAGGCGATACACTCCTTTCTCTGTTTCAATATCGCCTGGCACCCCGGATCCTTCATCTTCAGCCAAGACACCAGACTCGAGGACAGCACTGTCAATAGAACATCTCTCAAAAGAGAAGGAACTTTTTGACAGAAACATTGACTCACAAGACGAAGAATCATTACCAGAAGAGTGGGAGGCAAATCGCAATGCAGAGGGCGAGGAATTTGCTCGACAACTTGCCAAGGCTGAGGCAAGATTGGCAGTCTGGAGTGGAAGCCGCATCTGGTGGGCTATTCGCAATCCTTTACTTATACAACTTGATGCCGCCTTGGAAGCAGCTTGCGTTGGAGATGTTTTTAGCCCCGCCGAGCTGGACAGACAGGCAATATTCACCACTATCAACTCCGTCAGGGGCCGAGAACCCCAAAGCGAGTTGGAATTTATGACTTATGGATATATACGGCAGAAAGCTGGCATCTTGCTTTTGACGAACTTGCTGAAGTCTCCTGAAGATAAGCAGTTTACGGAAAAAGACGTAAAAGCTCTTGAAGAAGTGCTAATCGAGAGTGGTCTTGACCCCAGAGTGGTCCTTTCCTTGATTCCTAGCGTTCGAAACGAAATAATAGAAGGCTCACGCGGTATCTGGATATATGGCGGCGTCAGAAGAACCGCCGATGCTTACCTCAGAAGCAGGGAGTTCCAGATGACATCTAAGGACAGTATTGGGACACTGGAGCCGAGGACGATGCACTTTATTCGAAGATTTCTTGGAACATGGCGCAAGAAGAAAGGGTTCGGCAGTGTGGCCGACGAGAGAGAAGTGTTTCATACAGTTGATGCGGCGTTGCTGCTCGTCCTTCTCGAGATTGATCAACACTCACCCAAGGGGTTGGGTAAGGGGGGCGTTGTGAGATCTGAGCTATACGAGATTGTAGATAAGGGTGTCGACTGCTTTGACCGTGCAGTTGATTTACTCGAAACATACCATCGACTCTTCGTGCTAAGTCGCCTGTACCAGAGCCGGAAACTGTCAGGAGATGTTCTGGCCACTTGGAGGCGGATCATCGAAGGCGAGCAGGACGTAGGGCAGGAACTCCGTGAGGGGGAACAGCGAGTTCGTGAGTATCTGACCAAGATCAGCAGCCAGGCTCTTGTCCAAGAATATGGTGTGTGGCTTGCAAATCGCAACCCAAAGCTTGGTGTCCAAGTTTTTACTGAAGACAAGGGACGAGCACCCAAATTTGAGCCAGCGCAAGCCGTTGCAATCTTACGAGAGGAGGCACCTGATGCAGTCAAGTATTACCTCGAACATTTGGTTTTTGGCAAGGGCCATACCACGTATATCAACGACCTGATGGCGTACTACCTCGACGTGGTGGTTCATGATCTAGAATCATCTGAGGAGAGCCGAACTTTGATCAGAGCGACATATGAGGCATACCGCGCTTTACAGCCTCCTAAGCCTGCATACAGCCACTTCCTTCGGGACAACGCCCCAGAGGACAACGAGGTCTGGCACAGCCGTTTGAGGTTGCTTCAACTCTTAGGCGAAGCCAATGACTATGATGCAGCAGCCATCAGAGATCGGATCTCTAAACTGCCTGATGATCTTTTGGTGCCCGAGACCATTATACTTGCTGGCCGAGAATGCAAACACGACGATGCCCTACGCCTGCTGGTCCATAACCTGGGTGACTATGATACTGCAGTTTCATATTGTCTACGTGGTGGTGCAAGCACAACTGGCGCTGCTCCATCCCTACGACCATCTTTTGAGGAACAACGCCGCTTATTCAATGTTGTCCTCCATGAATTGCTCACTCTTGAAAATATCAGTGATCGTGTCGAGCAGACTGGAGCGCTCCTGGAGCGGTTTGGCAGCTGGTTTGAGATTGACGACGTACTCAGTCTTATCCCTGATGACTGGTCTGTCGACATTATCGCAGGCTTCTTAGTTGGAGCACTTAAACGTCTTGTGGGAGAGCGGCACGAAGCGATGCTGACCCGCGCCCTGAGCGGAGCGCAAAACTTGCGCGTGAGCTACGATCGCGTTGCCAAGATTGATGAAAAGGGGCCGAGCATTGAAGCATCGAACTAATACGTCCCCAGCCGAGGAAGCTGCGCTGTTTCATTATATAAAGAGGGGGATACATAGCAAGCGTATGTGCCGAGAATATATACATCGTAATTCAGGAATTGCCTGTTTATTCTTGATATCGTGATCTTATGCATCTAATACATTTGTATCTTCGTACAGTTTTTACTTTTCCTCACCTGGCATGACTTCTCCACGACTCTAACCAGTCATCACCCGACTGCCCTGTTTGTTTTTACGGAGAGCTACCATCTTATTCCGTATCCGTCCCCTACGAAGCTGTTGCTCCGCCTCATTCTGCGGGCGGGAGTCGAGTCCTCTCAGCAAGGTGAGCCAATCAATGAGACAGAGAAGACGCAACTAGAACAAGTGTCTTGCTCCGCCACGATGAGTTGAAGTGTTTCCTAGAGTCCGAGCGTGAGATGGTCGTGATGCTTAAAGCTTCTTCTCTTCCCTCTGGCTCAGTGAAATTGCCGGGCTCCTCATCAAAGTCTCATATAAGCCTCATGAGGTTGAAATCCACTTCAGCGAAGCGACGACGAGCCACCTCTTGCGCACCGTAACATCGTCCTCACGTTCAGTATCCCATGGCCTCTCCTCGCCGTTGCAGTCTCTCTCCCAGATCCTCTCAACCTCGAGTCCGAACTTCTGAAGCGCCGCTGCATCAAAAAACCCGCTCATCTTTGTTCGACCAGTATGGAAACCAGCGACAACCCAACACCTAGCCTCAGGGATTTGCTTGAGAAAGTGGGCGATGGAGCGGTGAAGGTTCTGGTGTTGCCAAGGCATCCAGAGACAATCGGCGGCAATGACACGGTCGAACGAGTGAGCAGCTGATGTGCTGAAAGTGTCATCGAGCTCACCCCAGGAATGGCCCTGGACGGAGACTGCAGAGGAGGGAGTTGCCTCAGCGCCAGCGGGTGATAGAGAGGGTTGGATGTTGCGAGCGACGTTGGTGCGAAGGGTTTTGAGGACGGGCTCAGCTGGATAGTCTGTGGCAACGACGCGCTTTGCGCCTAGCAGGCCACCCATGATACTCGGTAACGCGGTTCCGGCTCCGAGCTCAAGAGTCTCCAACCCCTTCACGTTGAATGAAATGGTATCCTGTGCCTCACGAGGGTTCTCAAGAGGAATGCTGAGAGAGTCGGCCTCGATGAACTCTGCGAGCAGGAGGGAAGAATTCCAGAGGTAGTGTGAGAACAGCTTGCGGTGATCCTCCTTTACAGGGTCGGCGAGGTCGATAACAAGGGACTTGGGGAGATGAGGTGAGGCATATGAGAGGTTGTGTTCATCATCGCCATGCTGATTCGTGATATCGTCGGGGAAGATGACGCCCAAGGCAGTTGAGAGATAGTCTTCAGGGCTATCAGTCTCCCCGTTGACTGAGATGCGCCAGGTGAGAGACATGACCTCATTAAATTGGATCCCCTCGAATATAATATCTCTGCTCCGATAATCTGACTCGATTTGCTTATAAGACCGATCACTCTGACAGTACTCCTATATGGCGTATCATACAGCAGATCAGATATTGAGCAGCTCAGACAGACACAAATAAGAACATGGCCACGGGAATGTACAGATGAAGACTAGTCAGAATAAGGATGAGTTGAGTAACACTAACGTAGGTAGCCAGGCGTGGATAACGATTGTGGGGCAAGGGCAATAAGAAAATTTGCTTAAGTCCGCACCGCACCGCTTTTTCAGAGACTACCTAACTACCTAAGGATAAGATGTACGTAGCATCCAGACGACTCATAAATTGCTCATAACATTGCGGTGCATATTATCTCTATGCCATACTTGGTCGCCTTCGTTACCCAGAGTTGGACGAGTTACACAGAGTTGGAATTGTCAGCACACGAAAAGGCTGCCGACCCTCCTGACGCCTTGTAAGAGTCAACAACGCCGATAACAGATCCATATGTTCCAGCAATCATCAGAAATGTTCCAGAGAATCACAAAACTACTCCATGTAACCATAAAACCCCACTTTAGGGATCTCTCCTGCTTTCCTGCGCTCCAGTTATCGTATAACCAGAAGCAACCATATGGCTGAAACGTTTGCAGAGTACCTAGGAGAGCTCCTACAAGAGACACAAGGCTTCCAAAGACAGGAATTGCACTCGCTATGATATAGGCCAACAAAGCTGCAGAAAAGGTCAGGCCTAGCCATGTAGCCCAGTGAGTGACAGTGTTGGCTGTGAGATGCCTTGAGCCTCGAAGGACTCGAACGAAGACGTATTTTCCTGTAACCTAGGTATAGAGATTTTGTATCAGTACCCATTTTGTTTCAAGGCTGAATTTTAATCATATCAAGCAGGTAAGTACTTACATGAGCATTGATGGTTGCACCAACAATCAGACCTGGCAAAGCAAGGCCGTAAGCAACTTGCTTAATAGTCTTGCCAGCGGAACCCAGAGCAGGCGAGGCAACATAGGAGCCACAGTAATAGTAGATGATAACTCCCACAATGATATATGTCGCCGTCGCAACGGACTGGCAGAGCAGCATCGCTTTGGTATAATGGCGAGGGTCGCGCATCTCTGCAGCAATAGGGAAAAACAGGGGTGTGCCAGCATAGGCAAAGACCATTGTCGAGAGAGCCGACATTGCTTCCGTGAAGCTCGGCTTTCCATACAGCTGGTAGTCGGACTTCCATTCGTGTTGGAGATTTATCTTTGGAGCTGCTGAGGGTCGGTCTTGGATGCTGACGGCTATGGTAACGACATAGACTGATTCTTCCGTCAGTATGAATGACAACGATGGTAGATATTCAACGTACCGCCTGCCAGGAGAGAGATCACTCCCACCCATGCAAGCCAACTTATGCGACCCAGGGTGCGGATGCTAGCACATAGAAAGACGATTATTGCGGCCACTGCGACAAAAGTAGCTGTGCATGTCCCATGCGTCGACAAAGCATTGAAACTGATAGAGATGCCCAATATTCCCGATGCAGAAGCAAAAATGGTAACTAGGTTGTACAGACAGTCATGATCAGCAGTGAGCTCAACTCGGAGCGTCCGTCCGTCATCACTTCACTTCACATCACTTCACTTCACTTACACAAAGAAAAGCTGATCCCAAGCACCTCTCGTCCGAAGCGCCCAAACAAGATACCGCCTGCATCGTCAATACCGTACACCTCGCGGTGGTTAAGTTTGAATGTCCCAATAATATAGTCAGACCAAGTGGTGATGCCTCCAATGACGAGCAGACATATGAGGCCGGGGACGAGACCCAGAGTGTGAAACGCCGACGGGATCGAGAGGATGCCCAGTCCGATTTGGGTCTTCATCATGAGTGCAGAAGTGCCTAGCCAACCAACCTGTTGGCGTCAGTAACTATTTGGTGCTGCAGAGGACCTGTGGGGAGCACGTACATCGCGGTAGTTGGGTCCATCTTCTGTGATATCGCCAAAGACCTCGTCGTGAGCTACGGTTGGGCGAGCGTCGTCTTGATTCGGACCATCTTGTGAAAGAATTGGCACTGGGTCCAATGCCCCAGACTCTCGATTGTTGGCGTGTATGATACCCATGTTGCTCTTTATTCAGAAGAAAATGAGAAGAATGAAAGCTGCCAAGATCAAAAAGATAGCTGACCGTATGTATATATCCTTTCAATATTCATCTCTCCTCACGTATTCGGCCCGCCAGAACTTTACTCTCAGGACACTGGACGCCCATTTCTCCCCCATGCACTTTCTTGATGCTCACATGGCATTTCTCGTTTCGATGATGAAGTGGTTCTATCGTATCAGAGCATCTCTCTCATCTTGAATGGTCCGCTCGTGCATTCACATCACCTGTAAGCCTATCGGAACGGAATACATCTCAATGAATCCATTCTCACGCGCCCCTATGGTCCTCAAGATTGGCCAGTTTCCTTAATCTAGTTGCTTTGCCGTGGGGGGGGACGACTGCATAAAGTCCGTGGCTGTATCGTAATGATGTACTCGTATTATCTCAACTGGCCCTTTGGTCTTTAGCATCTTGGTAGAGTGTTTGGGTTTTCGTTTCTATCTATTAAAGCATGCAATTGAAGGTCATGCGTCTTAATTATAGTCTGCAATAGAAATCTTATTAGATTAAGTTTAGATAACTTTAGATTATTTTAGGGCTTGCTCATCCTAAGCTGTTGATCACCTTACCAACCTTGTTTTCCACGTTCTTACTAGGTAACCAACTGTAATCAGAGGCACCAAGCTATTTTACACTCTTAAGATAAGCTACCATGCCGAGTAAGAGGCGATCTATCAAGCAAGGCCTGGACGTGGACATGTTCGTGCTTGATGCGGTGCAGTAAGAAACGCAAATGATGTCCAAGGTAGTTAGTTATGGGTCATCACAAGTCTAGTAACATGTCAGATCGGGGTATTATTAAGTCGTATTATTATACATCCTTGTTTCAGCTACCAACGCCATCAGAAACTCCCATATCCTGAAACATACGCGCAAGCCCATTCCAGTCCAAATATTTTGTACACCAACTTCAGCAGACACTCAAGGAAAACACCAATCACCACAAACAAACAGTGCTTGAACAATATGCAGATTAGGACAGAGTCCTCAAATAAGTATTGCTGTCAAGATAGTCCATTATTGTCATTAAGCCATCAATGGGTGAGGTACCAGTCCAAATCCCAGATAAAACAACAGTAAAAACATGGGTATCGATATGTCAACTCCATGGCGCAAATCAGTTCCCTTTCCGTTCCTTTCCTTTTGCTCGAATCTCTCGACCTATGCCTCTTCATAAGCGGATGTGTCCTGTTTCCCAAATCCAAGCCTAAACCCAGTCATAAAATAGTGTCCGAAATACCCGGGTGTTCCCTTTTTCTAATACAGCCCCGCTTACGCCGCGCCCGTTATGCCTTTTTTCGGTGTGTTTTTGTTCGTATACTTTAAGAGAGGGGTTGCAGTTGGTGATCGTTGGTGTGTGTGGTCGATGACGCCAAGTCGCTATAAAGTGGTGGTGGTGGTGGTGGTGG
>NW_023501449.1:0-76233 GCF_013396195.1 Fusarium tjaetaba
CTCCCCCCCCCAATCCATCCTCCGATCATGCTCCTGGTTCTTGTGTTTGCCTCTGTAAGGCTTTTGTTGTAGAATAGCAGATACTTTTGGGTTTTAGTAGGTATGAAGTCGTAATTGTGGCTATTAAATCGGATACGAGTAGAAAGCGTTTGGACAAGTGAAGAAAGGGTATCCGGGTATGCCCCAGTTCTACTGCGGATAGTAGACCATACCGGATGTCTGTTGGGGATAGTAGAAGCCGTCAGGGCTGGGTGTCACCATGCCACCCATACCCATGACACTGGGTTGGTAGCCTTGAGGCGCAGGGTAGCCAGAATAGTTGGTAACCGGCGGCAGCTGTGACGCTTCGAAGTAGTAAACCATCCCATTCGCTTCTTGGACCACTAGACTGGACCCGGGAGCAGGGGGTGGGCCGTTGTTAGACATCACGGGCTGCTCGGGCTGATTTTGAGGCGTGAAGCTGCCAGGAGGACCTGGCTGGCTGGGCACAAATGCAGGTGCAGTACTGGACGGTCCCATATTGGGAGTGTTGTAGTTGGGTGGATAGTAGTATCCCTGCTGAGGCTGCGCTTGATATGGCTGCTGGTTGTAGTAAGGTTGCTGACCATAAGTGTTTGGCTGGAAAGGAGCAGCATGAATGGCTCTCTCAGGAATCTGAGACAAAGGCGTACCAGTAGAATGCTGAGATGGATAAGACGGCTGGCGAGTATGTGATTCTTGAGGCAGGCCATTAGCCATTTGAATAGGCACCTGCTGGTGGAAGGCCTGCTGATAAGCCTGGGGGCCTTGCGTCAAGGTGGGTGACTCGATATCAGCAACAGATATGTTCTTCTGTGGACGAGGCTGATGCATGGGCAGAGCTGAGGTGGGCCGATTCTCCTGGAAAGCAGGCTTTTGAGGAAGGGGGTATGTCTGAGGTGGAGGCAGATCGTTGATTGATGTCTCCAGTGCGTGAGGTCTCTCGACACCAAAGGCAGGATCGGCTGGCCCATAAGCAGAAGCGGGAGCAGCCATTGACGGGACCATTGTGTTCATTGGCATTTCAGGACGAGGAGCAGGAGGTAGTCGAACAACCGGTCGAGTATTCTCAACAGGGATAGGGGGCCGTGAGATAACGGAGCCTGTGGGCGAAAACATGTAATCACGGTCCACGATGGAAGACCGCCTGCTCATTGCCACGCTAGGAGAATACACGCTGCCATAGTAACTACCTCCAAAAACACTTGTTCGTCTCGAGAAACCACCCATCGAGCCAAAGCCAGAACGAGGTTTTCCTCGCATTCGCTGCTGGTTGGGTCGCATAGCCCGGGGGATAAAGATGAAAGATCTATCAGCGGCAGGGTAGATATATCGAGGAGGATTGTTGGGTAGCGAGATACGGACAGGTTTGTCCCGACGCAGAGGTGGCCGATGATCGGGGAGCTTGGTATACTGCTTCACGGCAAGACGTGGAATGACAACCGGCCCTGTCATAGACGGAAGGGACACCCGGACCTGTGCGTTACCGATATGCTTCTCAGTGGAGAGAGTGCGGTTGATTGGAGTCGGGTTTGGATCACATGTCGGAATGAAGCCATTTCCGTTGGCTGGGCCCTCCTGTTCCACCATGTGTCGAGGGCGTGCTGGAGGTGCGGGCTCTACGACGGTGTCGTGCATATCATGTGCCCATGGAGAGTTGGTCGTAGGGTCTGCAGGCTGGTGCAATTGGCTATGTATATCAGTATATGGATGAAGTAAGGAGTGGGAAGGCATTATCATACTTGATGGGAGCAAAAGGGCCTCCAATACCACCACGGCCACCTCGACCTCGACCTCGACCAAAAGGACGAAATCCATTTGCTGCGGGCCCGGCATGTCTGTGGTCGTGCATGAAGAAGGCGCCACGGTTTGGGACGAAAGCTGGGTCCTCATCTCTCTTGCGTTTGTAATCTTCGTGCTCTTGTCGACGTCTGTTTGCAGGAGCAGCAGGTGGCCTGGCGGATGCTGAGCTCACTACTATGGGGGCAGCAGGAGACTTGCTGGGTGACGGGGCAACGACCTCGTCAAAATGCATCTCCTGTACTGGGTGGGATTGGTCTGTGATGGACAAACCGTGCAGCATCACGTCCGTATCGGTAACAGGCTTGCCGTTCTGGCCGGGGCCGGAACCGGACCCCGACTTATGGCTATGGCCGGCATGCTTGGCAGCGCCATTGACCTTCCTCCTCGCATTCGGAGACGTTGGCGAGGCCTCGTCAATGTTGCTGGTATCGCTATCATCTGCAGGATCATTGTCGTCTGTCAGGGAGCCGTCGGTGATGGAATCGTCATCGAGGTCGAGGGTCTCCGGGCCTGCCTCGTCTTCGCCCTCGTCCTCAACACGGCGACGTTGACCGATAAGCTTCCTACGTCGAGGAACAGAGGAAGCCATGATTGCGCAGCGGTGAAGGAGACGGAGGAGCCGACAGAGGGGGCTTCGGAGACTCGATGATATGGGTGCGACGGGGTTCGCGGGTCATACGGCGGCGGAGGCCGGAGAGGGAAAGCGATAGAAACGGTGGGATGACGAAACGATCGATAAATGCTTGATACGCCGGAGGGAAACCAGAACCGGCCGGCGGCAGACGATGAAAATAATCCAGGAGCCAGATAATAGATGAAAATAAGTCGTAACGGACAAAAAAGTGCAGCAAGCAAACACACGCTAGACGAAGGAACCGATCGAAAACGAGAGAGGGGGATGACAAGAGATGGAAATCGTTGTCAGCTCTCAGCCGCGAATGGTTGCAGTTGTAGTAGTTGTATAAAAAAAAAAAAAAAAAAAAAACTGCAAGCACGGGCTTTGTCGTGGATGGAGAGCGAGTCGTCGAGTCGAGTCGAGTCGAGGCCAGACCAGACGGGACAGGGAACTTGAAGCCGGGCGAGGAGGAAGAGATGGCGTGCGGAGGATGTGGAGGTGGAGGAGGGAAAAGAGGGAGAGAGAAAAGGGAAGGGAAGGGAAGGGAAGTGTAATGTAAATCTACAGCAAGTAACCTAGAGGATGGGGGACGGATAACCTAGAGGTAGTTCGGTTGGTGGTGGTGATGACTTCTGTCCTGTCCCTGTAAGGTAAGTAGGTAAGGTAAGGATGAATGGTATGGTATGGCTGGGTTGTCCAGTCCAAGAGAAGATTTGCTAAGGCACTGTAAATCGGATCGCCAGAATCCATCTGCTGGGTCAGGTCCTGGTAGCATGGGTCTCCCCAGTCGATGAGGCCCAGCCCCAGAGACAGGCAGCTCATACGCCGCCTATGAGGTGTCGTGGAGGGAGCTACTGGATTGTTACTGATGAGCTGATGGGCTTTTCAAGAGCCGAAGTACCACACAGGCTGCTCTGTGGTGTACGGTGACATTGGATGTCAGACCAGTGTCTTGTTCAGATCAGCTTAGTACCTGGCCTAACTTTAGGGTAGGCCTCCATACCTGGAAAAAACATTTGAGACAAGCCCAGGGCTTCCATGTGGATCCTAACAACTATCGTCTATCCAACACGATCAGCTTGATTCAGATCATCATAGCATCAACATCGGGAACAGAGACATCTTATGAGCAGCTTGAGATTTTATAGGAGCTTGCTATTCCTACCTAAGTAGGAGGTAGGTACTCCTAAACTTTAACCCAAGTTACTGGGCAACACACCAAACTTCACCACTACACTCGTCCCGCTTTACCTGTGACCAACTGGAGGCTCAACTCAACACATTAGGTACGCGGCTCACGACTCACAACACGGCCTTGCTGGAGCACCGCAGGATACCATAACGTTGGACGAACAACCGTCACCTGATGGAAGTCTGTATTTGGTCTCTGCATCGCCTTTAGGGTGCCATGTCTGCTCTGACTCTCTTGCGAAGGTAAAAACGCAGCTATGAGCCACACTGTCTCAAGAGAAAGCTCCCCCATTATTCCAGTGACTGTGTAGGTAGGTACCTTACCAGACACAGTAAGGTAAGGCAAGGTATACCAGGCACTACCTTAGCACGGAGGAGGTACTGTAGCTTGGTGTTGTTTGGTTGCCCCACGCCAGCTCCCCAAGATAAGGCGGTCCAGCTACACAGTTGCCAGCCAAGCTTCTCATTCTCACATTCGAGCATTCTCACATTCGAGACGTTAGACTAGACCAATCAGCATGATCTACCATCGTCCATTTCAATTGCTGTGCATATGTAGTCTGTACGAATCGGGCAGTTTTGCAACAATAAGACACCCTGATCGATTATATGCCGAGATCGCAATCGTGGTTACTAAAAACTCATCATATGTCTCACTTCGAGCTGCCTGAAGCTTCAAGCTTATCTTTCTATCTTATTGCAGTTTATAATTAACACTCATTAGGTGGTCTCTTGGTACAGGGTATGTGTAACACCAAGGTTCATCATGATGATATCAATCAATCAGCTCAGACATGCAGAGAGTAGATCCTTCACATTTATAACGTTTGTCATTTTTCGAATATGTTCTTTTTGCAATACCTGGTGAAAATACGGATACCGAATCGGGGTTAATAAAAGACAAGTGGTTGACTGTACATCTAAAACACGACAGCCCTATCTTAAAGACTGGTAAGTTTTTGGAAGAGTCTACTCCCCGAGGTAGTACTCTAGTTTCTTATTTCAAGATTCATTTTGGCCTTTGATACTTTGTTATAATAAAGGAAAGAAAACCTCCAAATCAACTGGAAACTTGAATGTTCCCCCAAGTTGCGTCAGGCATGGTATCAAATACCTCCTTGAGACTAGAAAATGTCGTAGAAAACAGTTCTTTACTATCAAGCTGCGAGTCCGATGTAGAAAGTCTGAGAAGATCCAAAATAAAGAATAAGAGAGCGAAGAGTCATCTCAAAAGGGGCCAGAAGACAACAAACAGGGAAAAGAACCAGAACTAGAACCAGGTTAGCCGGGAGATCAACCTGGCGATCATAGACCCGAGTTGATAACAATTAACCATACACCCCTTGTTGCGTTTCACTAATATCCTGGTAGCACCAAGTAACTACCCATCAAGAAAGTATTCTCACAAAGAATCATGTAGCCGAATAAGGTCACCTGAAGTAACCAAAAATAGCAAGCCTGGATAAAGAAAGTGTATTCTGGTCATACTGGAAAGTAGAGAGAGGCACCACAGACTAACTCCAAAGCATAACTGGTTTAGCCACTCAAGAGAAATCTGAGAAGCAATTCTCAGATTCTATATAGAGTATGTGTTGGTATATACTGCAGTGACAAGCCTTCCGTGAGCTGTACCCATGCATCACCTCGCCATTTGAATCAACAGCAGGAAAGGCCACTCGTTGATACTTGATGGTGTCTTGCATTGGTCTTCTCAAAAGACTTCGTACCTCGCTGTGACCTCCAAGATAAAGCAGGCTCTGGAAACACGGGGTAATTAGCTGTATACCTCCAAAAGGGTGGGAATATTGTCCTTCCCTGGAGAGAGACAGAGATTCATACTGACCCTGCGGTCATTTTTGCTAGACTTGGGCTATTACGTGAAATATAGTAAAATGACTCGCAACTGAGCAAACAAGCAATATCTATATCACCAGGAAGACTGCCAATATCTTCTTAGCAAGAACAACTTCGTGGCGATTGTGTATCATGTGTCAACACTGAAGCTCATTCTTCTGCCTCTTATCTTCAACCACCGTGGGGTTACATATACTCTAGTTGTTAGTCAGATAATTAATGCAGGGAAGCCATCCTCATCCTACATACAGCCACACGGTGAAGATAGAACGTGGCCTGAATACAATCAGTTCTATTTCATTGCCTTACCTTAGACCTACTGATAGCTCGAGAATATATACAAATATCCACCACATGAGGCATCTGATACTTTCCAACCTACAAACCCCCCTCCCCAGGGTTCACCTCAGTCCAGCCTGGCCCAAACTACCTTGGGAAGCCAAGCATAGAACGCCAGAAACCCTGCCATTCAATTCTAGGTATGTACCCCACGATTTCAACCATCCTCTCCAAGAGCCAATCACAGCATAACGTCGACTGACGCCATCCCCCCTCTATCTTAGCCTCAATCCCGGGGTGAAGGGAAGCTCTCCTTCTGTGATATTCTCTTTTTTTAGAAGAGAGAACCGCCGCAATCGCAATTGGGTCCCAATGGGAAACTCTCGCTTCCCACTCTCCCCACACATACGGTGATGCAGTCCTTTTAACGTTAGTTGTCTGAATCTGGCCTAAGCTGGTGGAAAACGGCGGCATAAGGGAAGGGTAGTTAGTAGGTAGGTTGCTTTGAGCTCCGTGACCTCGGCCGTTTAAATTCGCTATCAATGCTTCAGTGGGGAATGGATACTACCTGGAAAGGCGGGGAAACTTGCTCTGCTCTATCATGATATTGGGGTTTGAAGCTGACGAAATCACCTCCATAAAGGCTCATTCCTGGTATTGCATAACGTAGACCGATAAGTATAGATACGACACAGCTCCCGACTTATCTCACAACTTCATGAGACCAATTGATATCAGATACTAGAAAAGATCCAACCTTATCATGAACAGCTTCCCCTCTTTACAACAACCACTGAGTTTATCTCCAGTGGATCCCACTGCAACGTTGGTAGGAGTTAAAGGCAGGGCAAGAAAACGTAAGACGTTTATCCTGGTGACAAAAAGACTTGGGCAAGTTTAGCATAGCTCGGTGAAGGTTTAGTACACCTTTGATCAGATATTTTTGACATCTTGGGTCATCGTCAGAGGTTTTCTTGCTCCTTCTAAATGTTAGGCGGGCGGGGGAGTGACAGAGCCGAGTTCACAGCGGAGTTCCGGCCTGCGCTACCTTAGCCAAGCCCCAAGCGAAGGCGCCAAAAGAGCTCCCTTGTCGAGTTGTCACTCGTTACCCAAAGCCCGTTTTGTCTCCAACAGCCGATCGTCTGCTCATGACCTAATTCTCTAAAACCCCCTCCACACTCACTCTCTCAACAAGATCTATCCATTCCTCTCGCGCCCAGCTCCCTTTGCGCCGAATATTCTCACCTTTTATAGGTAAGGTAGTCAGTCGATCTCTCCCGGAAACTGCCAGCTTTGGCCCTCGCCATTATCATCATGGCCAACCTCCCATCGCAACATCCCACCCTCTCTCTCCATCTCTCCGACGTCACCCTCACCCCGCTCATCACCTCGGCCTCGTCGCAATCGCATCTTGAATCCCTCACAGCTCTCACTTCAAGCGCCCTCTCCTCCCAGACCGCCGCTCAGCGACTTGGCCTCGGTCGCCCCCAACGTCTCATGGTTGAGTACCCTGATCGTGGGCCTGTCGTAATACACTCGTATCTTGATCCTCGCGATGCTGTCGATACAGCTACCAACAACGCTGCTGCGACCGCCTCTAGCCGTCCGGGATCAGCGCCTGGGTCAAGCCACGGCCCCGACTCTAGAGCACCTCGTTCTGAACCTGCGCCGCCCCATGACGACCCGCGATCAGAGGATGCGGCCCCGTTGCTCGTTGGTGTGGTCGTCGCAGGGTCCGCAGATGAAGCGAGAGAAGCCCGCCGCGCATCAACAAGGCTAGAGCGCGTGGGAAGAGAATTTCAAAGGGAATGGGCCGCTGAGAGCAGTCAAGAGCGCGCAAACGACGAGGGGCCAGAGTGATCAGGCTGCAGAAATACCCACCAGCTGGGGTGCTTGTCGTTCATATGACATGATGAATTACATTTACGAAGCGATATAATGCGATGCGATGCGATACCACGAATCAAAGTGAGGGAACGACATAAAAGTGCTTAGCAAGGACGGGACAAAAGTTTTGGCGCCTTGGATTGTCATCTTGTTCTCTGATGATACGATCGAGTTTCAATGACATGTGTGATGAGACGGAGAAAAGTCAAGAGAATAACTATGGGTTTACGGAGAATGCCCCCACACAAGGAAACAGTCTTCGAGGAAGATGGCATTGGGACGAAGGCACACGCAAGCGCATGATTTGACATTTGGGGTGATGATTTCAAGCCAGCAAAAGCTGCCTTGACTACATAGATGATTAATCCCGTGGCAGGCAGATACCACACATCATATCACAGCGCGAAATGGCTCACTCAAGTCAAGTTATTTGTTCTAAAAGATTCAGTTCCATCTTGTAGTACGTGTCTAAGTTGCTATAAATCCACAAAACCTTGCTCCCAAGTCCATCGTCGTCACTTGCATCATCATTCTGTCCGGGCTGGTATCCTCCCGGTATTTTTATTCTTATTCTTCGTTTCTTTTTGGTCGTTATTATCTTTGATCTAGATGATCTGCTGGAAAGCACGGTTGATAGGGGATCGGATGTTGGGGACGTCCTTCCAGAAGTCGATGGTGGCGACGGCGCGCTTGGCAATGCCCTCAGGGGTGAACTCGAACTTCTACAATAGGGGTTAGTCACATATTTTGTCATGTGTAAGCAATCATCGTTCAAACTTGCCTTGTAGACATCCTTGTAGGCACCAGAAGCACCGAATCGGTTGATACCGAACTGCTCGTGAGTGTAACGCTCCCAGCCCATGGTGCTCATGACTTCAATGGACAGAGAAGGAATGCCGTCGGGAAGGACGGACAAGCGGTACTCCTTGTCCTGGAGGTCAAAAGCCTCGAAGCAGGGCATGGAGACGATACGGGCCTTGATGCCCTTGTTATCCTGGAGATACTTGGCAGCATCGACAGCAATGGAAACCTCGGAGCCGGTGGCAACCAGGGTGATGTCGGCACCCTCGACCTCACGCAGGACATAACCACCCTTGGCGGCCTTCTCGATAGTAGAACCCTCGAGTTGAGGAAGGTTCTGTCGAGACAGGGCAATGATGCTAGGAGAGTGCTTGGCGGTCAAGCAGACGTAGTAAGCACCGCTGGTCTCGTTACCGTCGGCAGGTCGCCAGACGAGGCAGTTGGGGAGAGCGCGGAAGTGAGCGAGAGTCTCAATAGGCTGGTGAGTAGGACCGTCCTCACCAAGACCAATAGAGTCGTGGGTGGCAACCCAGATGGTGCGAACGCGAGAGAGAGCGGACAGACGGACGGAACCGGCAGCGTATGAGACGAAGTTCAAGAAAGTACCGGAGTAGGGCAGGATGGTGCCGTAGGCAGCGAGACCGTTGAGAATGGCACCCATACCGTGCTCACGGACACCGTAGCGGACATATCGGCCAGAGTAGTCACCGAGGCCAGTGGACTTGGGCTGGAAGTCGACAGCCTCCTTCCATCGGGTCAGGTTAGAGCCAGTCAAATCGGCGGAACCACCGAAGAGCTCGGGAATGACGCTCTCGACCTTGCTGAGGACGGTCTCGGAGAGCTTTCGCGAGGCAATGGCAGGGTCAGAGGGGGTGTAGACGGGGAGGCTCTTCTCCCAGCCCTCGGGAAGCTCGCCAGACATGCGGCGGACGAGGTCAGCGTGCTCCTTGGGGTACTGCTCCTTGTACTTGGCAAAGAGATGGTTCCACTCCTGCTCACGAGCGGCACCTTCAGAAGATCGCTTGCCGTAGAAGTCATAGACCTCCTGGGGAACGGCGAAGCTCTCGTCAGGGTTGAAGCCCCACTTCTCCTTGAGCTGCTTGATGTCGTCGGCCTTGAGGGGAGAGCCATGGACACCGTGGGTGCCCTGGTTCTTGGAACCGAAACCAATGGTGGTTCGGAGCTGGATGAGGGTAGGCTTGTCAGTGACGGATTGAGCTTCCTTGATGGCAGCCTCGATGCCAGCAAGATCGTGGTCACCGTCGTCGACCTTGACGACGTGCCAGCCGTAGGCCTCGTATCGCTTGGGGACATCCTCAGTGAAGGCCACAGCAGTGTCACCGTCAATGGTGATCTTGTTGTCGTCCCAGATGGCAATGAGGTTGCCAAGTTGGAGGTGACCAGCCAGAGAGGAGGCCTCGCTGGAGACACCCTCCATCAAGCAGCCATCGCCGAGGAAAGTGTAAGTGTAGTTGTTGACAAGAGGGAAACCGTCCTTGTTGAAGACAGCTCCGGTATGAGCCTGGGCAATGGCCAGACCAACAGCGTTGGAGATACCCTGGCCGAGGGGGCCAGTGGTGACCTCAATACCGGGAGTGTCGTGAGCCTCGGGGTGACCGGGAGTGCGGCTGTCAACGGACTGCGGAATGTGTGAGCAAGCAAAGGTTAGAGCTAGAGAGTGAGCCACATACTCGGAAAGCCTTCAAGTCATCGATGCTGAGATCGTAGCCGAAAAGGTGGAGAAGAGCATACTGAAGCATGCAGCCGTGTCCGTTGCTGAGGCGCAAAAGAGTCAGTCATGGGCAAATTAGTGACGTGTAAGACAATACAAAACTTACGAGAGGACGAAGCGGTCCCGGTTCAACCAGTCGGGGTTCTTGGGGTTGAAGTTGAGGAACTTGTTAAACAGGACGTGGGCAACGGGGGCCATTCCCCTGTGACGACAATGTCAGTGTGTTGTTCTCATCGCTCAGTTCATCGAAGGGAGGTGAAACTCACATGGGAGCACCAGGGTGTCCCGAGTTGCTGTGAGCAGTCGCATCGGCCTGTTGACAGCTCGTTAGTACTCATGTTGTTCCGGGGGGGGTTCATAGTGAGGGTATTGAGGAGCTGGTAGGTCAATGGAACACAGCAAATCCAGGGGCAACTGCTATGAGGCCAAGCAGTAGAGTTCTCTTGAGAATATTGTCCTCATCACATTGTTGCGCGTCTCGTGTCTCATCACTCATAGTAAAATGGCGGGGCAGCCGTGGCGGGGTAATAAAAGCCAATTCAACTGCGCAGAGAGAGCTCAAGAGAAACGACAACAAAGTAAAGCAAAGCAAAGTAAAGTAAAAGGAGGGAAGCTTACCGCAAGGACACGGATGGTGTTGATGGCCTTCTGATCAATCTCGCCGTAACCCATTTTGAATATGTATATGAGTATTTGGTTGTATGGAGGAGAAGAAAGGAAGAGGAAAGGAGGAAAAAAAGAAGAAGAAGGAGAGGGTGAGGTAGAATGACGGAAAGATAAACGGAGCTAGCACCTTGCCTTGCCTTGCCTTGCCATCCACGTCTGACGTCTACCTACGATGCTCCCGTCTTCGCTCTACAGTACTAGCACGCACCTACCTAAGGTACCTTACCTCACCTTACAGTACCTTTACAGTGGAGGGTGGAGGGGTCGTGTCATGAATTGTTTAGTGAGGTGGTCTCCATTTTTCTCTGCCAGCCTTGAGAAAATTCGACCGGGTGATATCCCGCGAAGGTGTTGCTACATGATACGAAATGAGGAGGTATACCTAACTACGGATTGATGTTTCCTAGGATATACGATGCTACCGCTAGAATTGAATATTAAAGTTCAAGGTATTCAGCTCTCACCGGGAAGAATAGTGATGACTACCTACATAGGAAGTCCCCCTCATTCCTCTCATGATGGATGGATGTCTAATGCCCACCTTGGGCGGCCGAAGCTCTACCCAAGACGTCAAAAGTTTCATTGCCTGTTGCATTAGTAGGTAGATACCCTATTTTGTACTGTACTTTGTTGAATCAGCCTCCCCAAAACAGGTAGGCCGCCTTCTTCACCTTGAGAATCATGACCCAAAACTCAGATTCGAGCTCACCAGATACAGAGCGTCCGCTCCCTCCGCTCCCTCCGCCGTCGCCGCCGAAACGAGGTCAGTGTGGCCGGCGACACGCCGAGTGGAGTCCCCGGTGGGGGACAGGTTTGGCCTGCAGGGGAGGATAAGCCAGTGACGCCAGGGCGCCCAGGGTGCTCAGGATGCCCCTCCCCGCTGTAACTGCAGCTTGCACCTCCCACCTCCCATCTCGTGAGAGCTGTTGACACGGGCTGAGGCTAGGTTGTTGGCTTGATAATGAATACTAATGCAATTCAATCAGACTTAGTCACGGCCCTGGCTAGTTTGCCCAAAGCCCATTCATAGGCACCGGATCTACTACGTGCTCCGGATAGACCCAATAATTAGGTAGGTTGACTCTCAGCAACTTCGTTGATCTTGGAGGTCCTCACTTGTGGACCCTACATTTCATCAGCATGAACCCCATGGCTTCGTAGGCTTCCAATGGATGGATTGGATCTCCATAGTTAACAGCGGCACTTGGACTTTAAAAGTGGCCATTGGAACAAATTGGATCCTCGCTATCTACTGTGACGTCGATTTGGCCACTTCGTCATTGCCAGAGAGATTCTTCTGTTGGCATCTTCTTGGCCATGATGTCAAATTTCCATGTCAGCCACAGTGAGATGGTTGTAAGTAATAAACACCAGATATTGGCGCCGCTGACTAGCCAAATGATTCCACGCCATATATTTCCCTCAATCCAAAACCGCAATAGCTCCCGTGTTTCGTCCTTGAGTCTGATCAAATTAACCGGCCTGAATCGAAATAGGCAAAAAGTATCCAGACGGGTGGACAATCTAGAAACTCGAGAGACTCAAATTGAATTGGTACGCCTAAAAGACACCCCCACGAGGGGTTCTAGAGGGGCAACTCCGATCGCTCCCAGGTGTTGAGTCGTTTCGGATACCATGCCGTGTAACTACCAGTTAGTTTAACAGGTGCGCTTATTAATGAGAGGATCAAAGGTCGGGTCACGATCAAAAGTCACGATGTGCTTTATCCGCAAATGAATTGGTTGAGCGAGCTAACCTGGGTGACATATCCGACTCGGGCTGTTTTGGGGGTAAATATTTAATTGATGGGGAGCGATGGTCGGAGAGAAAACAACCAAGCTGTTCTCTCATCTTCCGAAAGGTGTGGTAGAGGTAGCACCCTTGAAACCAATGAGGAAAGGGATGAACTATGTTGATGTTTATTATCAATGATGCCGTAACTGCTGATGAATGATATGATGTTTCTATGTAAGAGCTCTCGGCCCCAAGTGAAAACTCTCCGCAGGGGCCGGCCACCATGACCAACTTTCTGTGATGGACAGAATGTGATATGATAATATTCTCCAGATTGATTGCTAACACGACAATGAATGCATTATCCAGCTCCGTACCCCGAATAACCGGCATATCCATCCATCCTCGTCCGTCAACGGAAGAAATGGAAATCTACCAAAGGTAGTGCCTTATTATTAGGTATGTACCTCCATACTACAAGTAACCTTTGGGGCCTTGGGCGGCTATGATTCCAAAGTGGGGGTTTTCGACCTCATCGGTAAAATATGTCCGATCTTTTTCTCCCACTATCAATCAATCAATCCAACCACCAACAGACGGACGATATCTACGATATTGGTATTACTCACCAAATCAATACAGCCAATGAGCTAGCACCAGGTGCAAGTGAAGAGAAATGGTTAAGAAAACGGGCCCCTCCAAGAAAACTGCTCCTCCAAAGCAAAATTCGAGTTCAAAGCAGAGCTCCAAGAAATCGTCTGCCCCGCTAGAAACTTCTTCACCAGCTCTACAAAGTGAAGAGCAGCAGCAGCGTCTTCTTGATATCTTCTCAAGTGCTTTCAGCAATGTTCTGACTTCAGCTGATTTCTCAAGGTTGCTTCAGGAGATAAAGCAAGCCTTGTTTAATCGAGAATTCGCTGCCGCTTTCGGGAGAGAAGACTACCTCGAAGCCTATGCTGCTCGATGGAGCCCCACGCGCGCATTATGCTATGCCGCCGTGTTTCTCAGTATCAAGAAGCACCTTGGCGGGATTTTGATTTCCAAGGAAGAGACGAAGGATGACACAAGTATCACCAAGGAGCGCTCAGTATCACATAAAGAGATCACTGGATCAACCCAGGATGATGCAAATGACAAGCCCGAAGGGGTTGAACTAGAGACCTTTCAGGATCTCAAGCTTGACAGTACCTCTCCTCGGCGCAGTGCCACTCTTCGAATGTTGTCTGTAGGCGGCTGTGCAGCTGAGCATGTTGCCTTTGCCTCTTACCTCCAGACAACAGCTACTGATGGCCATCTAACTCTTCTCGATTCGGGCCCATGGACAACGGTCATTTCTCTTCTCGAATCCAGTACCGTCAATCCTCTGCCTATTTCAAAATATGCATCCACAGCACGCCAGGCGGCCAATCGCTCACTGCTGGAAAAGAATCAACTTTCACTGGACGTGGTCCAGCGAGATGTCCTGGATCTTGACATGGACTCCCTTTCAGCGCAATGTGCCAATGGCAGAGTACCAATCATCTTGACTTTGCTCTTCACACTCAATGAGCTGTACACAACAGCAGGTATCGGCAAGACGACCAAGTTTCTTAAGAATCTTGGGCAGGTCCTAGCATCTGATAGCTTGGTCCTCGTAGTGGACAGCCCAGGAAGCTATTCCGAGGCAGCTTTGGGTAAAGAGAAGAAGAGATATCCTATGCAATGGCTTCTCGATCACACCCTCATAGAAACCGAGACGCCTGGATACTCCTGGGAAAAGCTACAGTCGGACGACTCCATTTGGTTTCGTCTCCCAGAAGGCTTGTCTTATCCAATCCCGCTTGAGAATATGCGCTACCAGATGCACTTGTACCGCTTACAGAAGCCATGATTTGAGGAAAACAACAGCTGGAGAATTATCGCGATATCTATGGTTTGCATTATTTATGACGTATTATATGGGGATAGATCGTTTATGCTGTTTCTTTGATGGCGGGATCTATCAAGCCCACACCATCTTCTTGAGTGAGTGTCCTAGCTGTTCTAACAGCCCTGTGTTCTTCTTGGCCTCCTCTAGAGAAATGATGGGGCCGGTCTCGATAAGCCTCTTCCTCTCTTCGCCCGGATGCTCCGCCTGTCTCTCCAGCGCCAGTCGCTCAATGTCACCGCAAATGGTGGAAACCTGCTGAGTCTCTGTCTGCTTAGGGCCAGCATCGCCCACAATAGCGACAGAGGAATCCGCATTTGTCGCCTTGAAGACCAGGCGGCGAGCGCTCGGTGACGAAGCAGACGAGGATTTGCTGGTAAGCAAGTTGGCTAGGCTGGCGGGAATGCTGGCATCCTTTTGTTCGGTAGCATTCTCCTTACCTGTCATCTCACCGCGACTTGAAAAGGTTCGCGTGTTGGTCCTGCGAATGTCACTCTTGCCAGGGCTATATGTCACCACAAAGCCGGCGTTCCTAATCTCGTCGATGTGGGAAAGGGAGATGGTGGATGTAATATAAGTGCCGTACTTGATGCCTGTGATGCTATCGAGCTCGACACGCTCAAAGGAGGATACCTTGTCAGACTTCCAGTCAAAACGGCATGAATAGAGAGCTGTATCTGTCAACAACAGAACCACCTCTTCGAGCGGCCAGGACTTGATAGCATCAGGTGTAGTAGGACTCAGGAGAACCCAGCCGCCGTGGAACTCTTCCTTCTCATCGGCTATAACTCGCTTTTGGCATAATTCGACGGCCAGTTCTCTCATCTTGATGACGGATACCGCTGGATCCTTCGTCATCATGTCACTCTCAAACTCTTCGAAGATTTTGGCTGTTACGTTGCCGAGGAGGAAATCAATGGCTGCTTGGCTAAAGTAGTCGTTGACCATGCTGACTTGGTTAGCAAAAGGTTGAGCCGTCAAGAAGGGGGAATTGGAATACATACCCACTATAGTATCTAGCAAGACCGAGACCCAAATCGTTCAGCGCACCACGATAATCTCTCTTCCGCGTTCTTGTGTAGTCGCCCTTCATCGCTGCTGTCGATGCGTACTGTTTTGACACAGCGTCGCCATTGTCCGCCCAGAGGGTGTTGAACCAAGCAGTCACTTGATCAGACTGCGCACTCATGTCAAACCCTTCCTCCTTGAGTTGAACTTCCAGCATGTGCTTTGCGAATGAACTCTGGCAGACGTTGGTTCGGTCAAGGCAGTCCATACAGTTGGTTCGGAAAACACCTTGCTGTCGAGCCAATTGCTTCCCGCCCGCTTGAACAGTGCTTCCAAAGTCCTCGATCTTGTCCCTCAACTGATCTAACAGCATGCTGACATTTTCAAACTTCATGCCTCTACAAGCAGCATGGAAATCAAACCATTCGAAAGGTATCTTTTGATCTTCGCTGGCATTCTTGTTGATTTCTTCCACGGCTGTCTCATATGCAGAACCGATGATGGACTCGACCCCATGTTTTTCGACGAGATTGATTATCTGCAAGTGGCCATAATTCCTGGAAAGACTTTCGAAATGACTGCGGCACGCAGCTTGATTGGCCTCCTCAGAGTGTTGCCGAATAGGAGTAGGTTTGAAAGCGTATGGCGACTGTGTGAAGAATAGGGGAATACTTCCCCTGACCTGCAGAAATGAGTATATCTTTGAAGATGGGTCCCACGTTGGTGTGGAAAGAAGCTGTTCGGTTTCAACCATATTAGCAACAAAACCATCCTGATCAATGCCACGACGCAGATACCGCAAGCCAGCTCGTTTTGTGGACCGGCGCGATATCACAGTGATTAGATACTTTCTCTCCGAAGAGCGAAGGTCTATGGATGCCCTGGAACTTAGCATTTGTGGAGAAGCTGGCAGCTCTTTCGAAGATGAAAGATTAGAGAGTTCGACGGAATCCTTGCCGGTATCATCGCTCTGGGGAGGCTGACTATCGACGATGAAGGTCCTCTGTCCAACAAATCCTTGAATCAACGGCAATGCTAGAGAATCTTGTCCGCTTGATAGGAAAGGCATCATGAGATTCCGGTTCCAAAAGAAGACCTCGTCTGCCTGGCTGTGGAGAGGGTGCTCGCTGTTCGGGGGTATCGATCCGTCACTGAGAGAGCGAGTGAGGTCGACGTCGTAAGAGAAGTAGAAACTCCGCGATGAACCAAAGAGAACATGGGCGGTTCGCAAAAGCTTTGGCAATAATTCGGGCTCTCTGGGCACGACCTTATCGAGCTTCTCTTGTGTATCCTCTGAGGACGACTCAGTCGCAGGAGCATTATTTTCTGGAACCCTGGATGAATTGCTCAAACCCATATTCCTCTTTTGATCCAGAGTCCAGCCACTTCGACTGAACCAACGTTGGGCAAAGCGCCCGTAGCTGCCCCTCCTGCGAATGACATCTTCAGCGACGCGGCTTCTAGCCGACCCAGGCCTTGCATCTTCGTCCTCAACAACGGCGTCTTCTACTTCGTCTGACGTTCTTGAGGGCACTTCAACTTCTTCATCGCTGCTATCGCTCTCATTCACTGAGTCTTGTGCTTGGCGTGACAGGTGGCCCGAGGTCCTCCTTATTGATTCTTCAGCGCTAGCCTTGGATGTGCATGGTGTAAGGGCGACTTCGGTAACGACATAGATGGGGTGGCCACAGATTTGTGCGACTTGTTGGCGCCGTGTGATGGTCACAAGATAATTCAACTTCGAGACTGCAATAATGCCTACAGTTGTCGCGTCCGTCAGTCTCGAGTCTTAGATGCCATAAGCGCGGGGCCATGTCGTGTCATACCAATCACTCCAAAAGCTTCAAAAGAAGAATCTGGCTTAGAATCATCAGGGACATGTTCACGCGGAACATGAGAGATTGAGGCGTCGCCATATTTGAGTCGAACTGGCTGAAAAGGTCGTTGGCCTTTGGGAGAGAGTGGCTGTATTATAAGCCCATCTATCGCTGCGCAGATGAGGAGCTTGCGAGCAATGGATGGCATTGTGCGGGGGGCACGTAGTTCTTATCGACGGCACTTGGTAGGCATTCAAGGATGAATCCAGGGAAGCAAGATCAGAAATTGGCGATCTAAAAAGAATAGACACAGACGAGACAGGTTACGAAGAAGCTGCAGGAGGAATTGGGGCAAGCTGCAGCTCACCCAAGAGACGGGAAGGATCGAATCGAGCGGCTATTACTACACTTGATATGACCGCATTAGTTTACTCATTTTTTTTTGGTGGTGGAGACGTCATAGCCTAGCATTTCACTGCATCCGTTATAGCATAGCGCAAAATAGCCGCCGACATCGCATTCGCATTTCGAAATTATTTCGATATATCCACTTTGGCTCGTTTTCGTATTGGGCTCCAGAGATGCTTTTGTTTCGCCAAGATAGACAGTTGATGATATTACTATTATACCCAGGAGGACTCAATGTCATACACCAATTATTGCACCAGGTAAGCCCAGAACATCAAAAATTCGGAAACAAATCTGAGTAGCAACAAACAGTCGTTCAAGGACCGTCTGTCCAGAGGCGAAAATGGTTTCCATCTTTTGCTTTCCTCCTCATCGTGGGGTATCTTAGATAGCGAGGCGCTCAACCTTGTCGCGCATGGCTCGGATCTGGCCAGCGAGCTCGCTGGCGTCGTTGCTGGTGATGCTGGCGGCGATGACAGCACGGCTGACACCACACGCACGGCCGAGGTGCATCTTGCTGCTAACGTAAACATAGGGGACTATCAAGCTCAAGTTAGCAATCATCCCAGACTGCATCAGAATTACCAATTGCGCTTACCGTTCTTGTCCTCGCAGAGAAGAGGAAGGTGGAGGAGAATGGCGAGGGGCTGAGTGTCAGCAGCGAGGATGACAAGCTCAGAGACACCACGGTTCAGGGTCTTGGTGGCTTCGTTAGCTCCCTTCTTCAGCTGGCGGGCATCTGTCAAGTGCGTTAGCGAATTGGCCTGGATTGGGCCTTGTTGATGATGACCTACGCTGAGAAGATTGAACGAGATCGAGAAGCTCCTGCTCGAGCTTCTGATCGGCAAGGGGCCAGGCTACCGACATGTCAGTGGATGGTCACAGGAGAGCTGCGAGGCGAGGGAATTGGTCATACCAGCACTCTCAGACATTGTGAAAGATTAGACCGAGGTTTTTGTGAGGAAAGTTTCTAATCGATGGCAGTCAGTCGCTGGTCACTGTTGGGATTTGAGTCGAGTCGAGTCGAGGCTGCGTACAGGACGGTATGAGTATCAGGGTTCCTTGCGTTGGCTCGCCCTGAGGACTGAAAGTGAGGTGGTGGAGGAATGTGGTTGGCGATATATCGACAAAGTCAAGAAGGAAGAAGAAAAAAAGAGAAGAAGCTGGATAATATGCGCCAAGGCGGCAGAAAAATTCACATGTGGCGCGCTGAGCCTTGTGTGGCTTGCTGCTGCGAGGCTTTCCTGGTCCCACTTCTCCTGTTACGTGTCCACCAGTCAGCGGCCGGTCTGGCTGGCCCATCTTTTATCCGAAACACCAGCCGCCCCGTAGTGCATTATGTAATGCTCCCCGTGCCTCTCCCTCCCAATAGAGTACAGCAAAACCTTGCCGCCAACCAGACGCCAACCTGGAATGAGACCTTAACAAGCACACCTTCACCTCGACATCTTCGTCTCAAACCCCAAGCAATCGATTCCCGTTGTCCAACGACTTCATCTCCCGACAGCTTAGCTCGTCCTCCGATTACTCGATACACCTTTTGAAACGATATTGTCCATTGATATCTGCTTCATCCTCAGATAAACAACCGTCAAGATGGTTAGCGAACTTTGGTACGTGCTTGCGCGCCTCCTTGCCCCCATCATCATCAAGCTCCCTCTGCATCACCGGAAGCTTCAGGCATCGCCTGGCAACGCGAAAAGCCATCGGAATCGTCTCGCATCACATCCTTCTTGATGATTGAAGCTAACATGCGCGTCTCTGCAGCCCCGTTTACTCGGTTAGTCCTCCACGTCATCCAGGCCGTCGACGTCACCTCGCGACGCCCAAACCTCCATCGTGAGGCGGTCGACGACATCGACTCCATATCGAAATTCAAATCGCTAACGATCATTTAGCCCTTCTTTGGTGCTATGGGCTGCACCTGCGCTATTGTCTTCACCTGCCTTGGCGCCTCTTACGGTACCGCCAAGTCGGGTGTTGGTATCGCTGCCATGGGTGTCCTCCGCCCCGACCTGATCGTCAAGAGTACGCGGCCCTCGGGATTCAATTCTCACGAACTGTACGATGCTAACTTATCTCAGACATTGTTCCCGTCATTATGGCTGGTATCATTGGTATCTACGGTCTCGTCGTTTCCGTCCTTATCTCCGATGGCTTGAAGCAGGACCTTCCTCTGTTCACCAGTTTCATTCAATTCGGTGCTGGTCTCTCCGTCGGACTTGCTGGTCTCGCTGCTGGTTTTGCCATTGGTATTGTTGGTGATGCTGGTGTTCGAGGAACTGCCCAGCAGCCTCGTCTCTTCGTCGGCATGATTCTTATTCTCATTTTCGCCGAAGTCTTGGGTACGTCTTGGTTCCTTAATCTGATATTTCCAACTAGCTAACGTTGAACAGGTCTCTATGGTCTCATTGTTGCCCTCCTCATGAACTCTAAGGCCAACGTCGACGCTGTATGCTAAATCAACAACGGAACAGGAGCCCTGCCCTGAATGACAGCCAGACAAGATCGAACTCAAATTATAAGAGCTGCTTAGGGTATGGTCGACTGAATGAACACTAATAGCGCTTGCAACTTTTCTTGCTTCTTGTCCCGAACATGGACGGTGCAGTAAGGGTTGTGAAGGCTGGCGTTGGGTTAGCACGGTTTCATACCTGCCCCTTTTTCGCGCAATCATGGAATAATGGACTTGAGTTACTGTTTTTGTTTTCTATTATGGGAGAAGAAGGGCTGGGACGAAATAGGAGGATGGTTCTGTAAAATACTCTCAACATGCGTGTTATTCTCTGGGTGGCTTCTCATCATAGACGGTGAAGGGAACTCGAGTATTAGTGTATGCTATTTCCAATTGTTTTTAAGTACCAGAACTTGACATATATGTCCCTTTCATACATCGTTAGGTCTACTCAAGCAGCCAGCTATCATCTAACAATCACATACTTGACCAATTATGGCGGGCAATCATACATGTCCTGACACGACTGGTACACGCCGAGTCATTGCAGGTCTTGACGACATCAGTGTTCTGAGGCGTAATGCTCACTAAGAGCGTATTAACAGCAGTTTATTATAGTATCCTCGCTTCATAAAAAGTATGCAGACGCGAGCGGAAGATCATGTGGTCTAAAACCCCCCCCAAGCAAGTTGACACCCTATACAAAACAGTAGAGGCTGAGGTCTACCGCTTTCCCTCTTCGTATTACGTCTCTTCATCTATTCGTTTGTGGGTTTCCCTTTTTGTCTCCCAGACATTATACCGACTTTTATTTTCCTTGTACATATTTCCACTGACCAAAACACCTGGCGGCATCAGGAGCCGCTGGCTGAGAATAATACACAGGCACTAAGTGTCCCTCGGGGTCGGGGCGAGTCTGACTTGCACCCGAGTGGCCTCTTCGACTCCTTAGATGACGTACTAAGAGACTATTAGTATCAGGGTTCAAGGAGCATTTTGGTGGATACTTACGGGAATGAAGAGGTAAGGTACACGTCGCTCATACTCGAGCCAAGCATCACCGTACTTGCGACGGCAACGGGTGATGTCTCGAGCAGCACGGTGAGCGATCATGCCGCAGAAGAAGACCGGATAGAACCAGGGGAAAGGGCTCTCGAAGCCTGTAATCAGACCCCAAGAAACAGCGAACCACACATCGGCAGTGTAGTGAATCTTGCGGGCAAGACCATACCAACCGTCAACCAGGATAGTTCCCTGGGGGGTGACAATAGTCTTGGGGTTGTGGATGGTCTGCCAGGGGACCTGAGGAAAGGTTTTGCGTAGGACCAACTTGCCCTTCTCCATAGCGCGGAAGCGGTTCTTCTGACTGTTGCAGCTATCCCAGACCCAGTACCAGAAGAGGTAGCCAGCGAACATGGCAGCGAGAATACCGCGGTTCCAGCGGTACACATCAGGGTGGTGGTTAGCTAGATAGATAGTGCAGTGGCAGTAAGAGAGAGGAACACCAGCGAGGTTCCAGAAGATGAGCATGAAACCCCACTTCTCATAGTACATATCCCAGGTGGTGATGATGAGCTCCTCTCCCTTGGCACAGGCGTTGGCGTAGAGGAAGTGAGCCATGACGAGAAACCAAACCTCACCAGAGACGTAGCCGTACTGCTCATGTTGACGAGCGGCGGCGCCAAGACTGAGGATGAGCAGGATGTACCAAGGCATGCGAACCTCGAAGAACATCTTGAAGTCGAGAATACCAAACAACCGGGGGTTCAACTCAGCGCCCATGAAAAAGTCGTAGATGGGGTATCCCGTCATGCGGTGCTGCTTGCCACGCCAAAGAGCAGAGAAATAGGCCACAAAGCTGACGAGGAAGCCACTGAGGATAGCAACAGACAGAAGAGGACCGAACTCATCAATGGCAGTGTAGAGAGGCCAGATGCCAGAGAAATGCAGCAAGGCAAGGCAAGCAAGAGTGGTGTAAAGACTCCAGTAGGCGCTGCAGTAGTAGGGAAGCTGCTTGCCTCCCTCATGAGGAAGAGGCTTGCCATAGCCCCAAACACCGGGGAGGAGGCAGTAGAAGGCACCCTCAACGATGAGATAAGACCAGTACCAGGCCCAGACCTGGAGGCGGGGGAATGCACCAGTGTAGACCAGATTGACGAGGTGAGCAGCGAACTCGCCCCGGGACTGACCGTCGGCACGGGAGGGGAACTTGCCATCGTAGTAAGTGGCGCCAATCCACATATACCACATGAGTATAGGGAAGAGTACCATCATGGCAGCGGTGCCCAAAGAACCACCAAACTCGAATTCTCCAGAGTAGTCAATCTTGGGATCCTGGCCTGGCCTCCAGCCATCAACCACGTTGGGGTCTTGAGGGACACCCTCGGTCTTCTCCATGACCGAATTGATTGGTGCAGCACCAGAAGCATCGTTGGATGTAGTATGACCGTTGGTGGCGTGGCCATTGGTGGCATCACCGTTTGACAGGCCATTGGCATGGCCATTGGTCTTGCCATTGGAGGCTCTGTTGACAGCCCCCATGTTGTCGGAATCTGTATCCTCGTCGAGCTCTTCGGTGAACCTAGCGGTGCGTCGGCGAGTAGGTCGCGAGACAGTCTCAACGGCAGAGTTTGACTCGGTTTCGACGTCTGACAGAGGTTGGGACGTCTGGCGGCGATTTGAACGTGAGCGACGAATAGGGGTCTCAACCATGCCCTCGAAGAGTTCCTTCTTCCTGGAGGCGCAAAGTTAGCAACATGATAGAGAACTTGGGGTTGAGGAATAGAGGAGCAAACAAACCTGGGAGTTTGGCGTAGTGAATATCTTGAAGACATCTTGAAGGAAGGACTCAGAGAGCCTTTATATAATGGACAGTTGAACAGAGGCAGAACCCAGAAAGAGACTAAGAAGCTGGAGCCAGGTCCCCGAGAGCCTGAACCGCCGTCAATCAGGCTGTGATGACCCAGACTGAAGACTGTGCTTTTTCCCACAGTGCGCAAGACAACAGAAAGAAGCAATTGGACTGGACGCCTCGAATGCGGGTTGAAAAGCCAGAGATGCAACTGTGGACGGCGGCACGGCAAATCAAAGCAAACAAACCCAAATACAGGAACAGGGGGCGGTGACAGTGTCTTGGAGTGAAAAAGACTAAGGTAGGTACGTTAACTAGGGCATTAAGTAAAAATGCCTAATTTGGAGGTACCTTGGCAGACAGACAGTAAAGTATCCGCTAGGTTTGGCGATGACACCTATATCCCGACAAGAAGGAAAAGAAGAGAGTCAAGTGGAGGATACCCAAAACAAGACACCAAACAATGGAGATGGGGAGAGAGAGAGAGAGGGAAAAAAGTTGGTGGAGGGGGGCGTGTTGCCAACAACACCCAAAGTTGCAGTTTGCAGTCCCAAGTACTTGTACAGTTACAATTCTCGCGATGGGGGATCCGAATAAGAAAACGTGTTGTGCTATTGGCGCGCTGCAGTTGGCCGTTCGGAGCAATCTCCCTCAGGGGACACAGCCAATCAGATAAGAGGTCTGACAGGCGATCCATGCGCCTGGAAATTGAGGTACTTGTTGTTCTGTAGAGTCTTGTGCGAAGCGTCAGGTACCTCAGGCTCATCTGCCCCAGAAATCCCCAAAGGCCAATCATCGACACCACGCTAATGCACGATTCGTATAGCGATTTGACAGGGGTTAGCCCACTGCTATTCTGCCCGCCCGTCATGACCCCCAGATAGTGAATGCGTCAGTCTTCATCTTTGAGCCTCATCGCTCGCTTGGATCGCCCTAAACGTACTGATCCTCCCCTTACACGCCGACAAGTGCGACAAGGGTATGCTATACGAATCGTGCATGAAGCTAAGCCCCGACGTTTATCAACGACAATCCAATACCTACACCTTGAAACATCAACTTCCTCCACAAACTTTGACTTGCTTTTCAACTCGGCATCATGATAATCTCCGTCACCCGGTCTCGACGGTGATCCATTGAGTTGAGGGGTTTACGGTTCCGTGTATTGAGGAAGCTCAAGAGGGCTACATCGTAACGTCTAAGCCATCTTCATCCTTGTCAACCGTTCCTGTGCCGTCGAACCTCGGCGTGATACTCTCATGATGTGGCTCCTTGCGGATGTTCTGATAGGCCTCTCTTCTGGTGTCAGTCCAGTACTTTTACTGTAACTTGGTCATTCGTGTTCCGAAATGCTCCTTGACGCTATATGTTTACCCGGACGGATGGGAATCCTTGGTTTTGTTCTCCCACCTTAGACGAGACATGCAGCTGGACAGATGTAGCTGGGTCTCTGAACCTGAGCCCATCTCTCTCCAAAATAGATGATCAGCAACAAAGTGTTTGACACACTGTAAGAGTCTGAGATTGGCTCCATGTTGATGAGATGGTCTTTGATTCTTTCTCCTCAGTCTTGATCCCTGCCAGCGCGGGTCTTCTCTCGAGCCTGTCTTCGACCCAAGGAGGGGTCTTTGAGAGGTTACGCAGACATCGCAGAAGTACCTTTCCTTTGGTTCAAGTACTCGCCACTCTTGGTCTGACTGATGCCAAGATTGTCTTCATCTTCCTCCTTCTATCCTGTTTACTGACTCTGGAGGTACATTCGCCCGTTCCTTTTGCTCACGCAAGTCATCCTGTCACCAGTCGTTCCATGCCCCTCCCAAGTATTCGTACATGCCTGTACGGATACTCTTGGGAGTCCAGTCAGGACTATCTGAGAGAGGGCACACTATCAAATACCTCTGTGACGGATGATCACTATAGCTCATGAATCATAATGTCAGTCTTCTTTTGAGCTGGACTGGCATTTTTTAGCCTTTATCCCTCATATTTCTAGCAGTTACCAAATGTCGTTTGCACTAGAAGACGCACTTCCCAGGCTAGTCTAGTTGTTCCCCTACTCTCTTTTGGCTTCATGCGCTGTGAGACTTCCATTGCCTGCCACTCCCTTTGCATTGACTCCACACTCCCTTTTCGTGGACGTTGCATCTGTATTTCTGAAGAGCACATTAGCAGAATTTTCTTAGGTGCGACTCGGAACCCGTTTGTTTACTGTGCTTATTTGAGTTGCGGGCGTTGTTACTTGGGAAAAACTCTCATGGTTACTGTGGTGCAACTCACTACATCAGATGAACCAGGGCCTGCCAACCCAACCCCTTTTATATCATTTCCCGCTCTAGAGCTGACATTCCCTATCCCTAGATGTATTCTTGATGAACCAAGCCAGACCTGTACTTCCTCAATATCCCGTCCATCCAGGTCACTTCCGCAGTAAGTTTGATCTATCAGGTGACAAGAAAGCTTACGCTTCAGGCCCCTGGTTGCCTCCTCGCTGTCCGTTCATCAAGCTTGAAGGTGTCTTTGTGTGAGTTAAACGAGGTATCCGGCCGCACAGGGTTGTGAACTGGGAACTTGTTAGAATACAGAATCAAGATTCGAACATTCTACCGACCACTCAAGTGACCAGAGGCAGCCACAGCAAGGCACCGCGCGTCTCTGTGCCACCGTGAATTGTGAATGGAAATATGAACGGAAATACTACCACGACGCAAAGGCATGAGGAAATGGGAATCCAGCACACAAGACGCAGAGCTACGGCAATTTCTTTTGGCCTGAGATACCCTTGCATAGAAAATCCTGTGCTTCTCCTGCTACTCCAGCTTCTCATAGTCACTAAGGCACAGGTCTACACGTTATTTAATATTTGTACTCTTAGTAATGGCTCCGAGTGAGGAGTCTCCTCCAACGTTCAGTGTTGAGGGGCCATGATAGCTCTTTACTGCTCGTGTCTACAGTAGATCAGCCAATGCATGCCGGCTTGTGTAAATCAGAAAACAATGACATAATCATGTCGAAACAGAGGCAAAGCTCTTGGGAAACAGCGCATGAATTTCGCAATGATAGTGCGTGTACTTGGCTGCAAACTGCACGTTTTTCGAGGTCCTGCACTCATCACTATATCAATGGTTCTTTTGCACCTGACAAGCCCATATGGCTGTCACAAGCGATGGGATTCGGCATTCGAATAGTAATGGGTTTAGGAGTGAGGATGAGTTGCACAGAAGGGATGCAAGAAAGCTTGAGACCTATCCTAAGTGATAGGGTGTTCTCTTTCACGAAAACACTAGGCTGATGGTATTTTACCCAAGTCTTTTCATTGCTTCGGACCCAGATCCTGAGGGTTTTTTTTTTTTTTTTTTTGGCCTCAAGGGGCATGTTCAAGCACACAGCAGATGCAATTTCGGCATCACAGAACAAGCACGACTGTTAAAGTTCACAAATTGCCACGTTTAAGTAATTGTTGATGGTGTTTATTAGGAGTATCTAGAGGGACCTTCCTCCTCCGTCCATGCCACAACTTTGGGGTATCATATTCTCGTCACTTCATGCTTTCCACCCTGCGCTAGTACCATGTTGGATTTGCCGGTTTATTCGCGGCTCTCTGCCTCGGCCTTCTTCTGGATGTCGTGCTCAACACCACGCTGGCGGGTCTTGCCCTCAGCACGAAGCTCGTCGTAGTGAGCCTCTTGCTCCTTGTCGCCGGTGAGGTTGGAGACGGCGCCACCAACAGTGCCCTGGACACGGTTGCTGATGCCAGTGCCGAGATCGCTGAGCTGACCCTTGGCCTCCTGGTTTCTACCCTCGAGATTCTGCTCATGGCCAGCCTTCTTCAGGGACTATCGATCATATTAGTAAGTAAAGTAAGCATGACTCGAGTTATCCAACTTACCTCGCTGCCGATGATTCCACCAACAGCCTCCTTAGCGGAGCCAGCGGTCTGGTTCCAAGAACCCTCGGTGCGGTTGGGATCATCTTTAGCGGCGGCACCGGAGCCAGAGAGGGTGGCACCGGGGAGCTTAGCGGTAGCGTGGGACGCATCATGCTCGGCTTCAGCCTTCTGCTTCTTGAGGTCGCCAGCGGCCTGGTCGCTGGTGTTTCCAGTGAGACTGCCAATAGCACTCTGGACAGCGCCGGAGGCGGAGTCGACGACGGACTTGAGAGTGGAAGGCTGGGGAGTATCAGACATGTTGATGATTGATGGGTTTGGTAAGATTTGTGGGTTTGTTTGTGCTTGTGTAGGCTGGAGTTCTTGATAGTGTTTGGATTTCAAGGATGTTGATGAAGGAATCAAGTTGAGTCGAGAGGCGGCAGAGGAGAACACTTTATAGTAATTTGAAGGAAGTCCATCACGAAGGAAGATATCTCACCAAGGCAACTGCAGTGGCACAATGATGTCATTTCCATCGACAATTGCAGTGACGCGCCGCGCAGGTACCTAGGTAGGTTGGCAGGCACGTATGTAGAGGTGGAAGGAGCTGTTGGTGGGCAGGAGCTTAGGTAGGTAGATATGACGTCAACAAAGGAAGGCAGCAGCCTGTAGGTACATCCACCTCATAGATGGAACTCATCCACAAACGCCAGGAAGTCGCGATCCACGTTTCGGAGTGGTTGAGTAACGTAATAATATTGGATCACCCCATCACTTGATGTCGATTGTTTGTACAGGATTGTCGAGATCGAGATTCGAAGCAATGGCCATATGCCCTCCTTCAGCGTGCACAAGTGCTGTTTTTAGCCACGCATGTGATTGTCAACATTCATTCACCAAGCAAGACTCGTATAAACTGTCACTTTGTCAAACGCTAAGGTTCATGGAACATTGCGTCACATATGGTACCATTTTAGAAGATAAAACGTGGTCGGAATGCGCAATAATGCATGGTCGTTTCTCATTCTGTGCGACTCTAGTCTTGATCTCAAGCCAAACTCAACTCCGATTGTTTGTTTCATTTCCAACAGGCAAAGCACGTTCCCGGTGCTTGATGTGAATGAGAGGCGCCTGTTTATCTTCCTTTGATCCATCCTATAAAATGTTACCCCCTTGACCAATTGCTCCCTATTTTCGTCCTCAGAATATAAAAGAAAGAGGTATCTCTGATATTACAGTATGCTATACAGACACAACTGAGCCTCGCTTCAGCCGGCCATCGTCATTAACGTCCTTGATTCATCCAGAGTAACCAAGACTGAGCATGGAACTCTAGGTGAACGGACAATCATCATCATCACAGCTTGCTTAGTGCTGGCTCCACTGAATGGTATTCAAGTCGATACCCTCCTGGACGAGCTCCCACAGAGGGCTCAGTTCTCGGAGGAAGGTGACACGCTCCTGCACCGCCTTGAGAACATAGTCAATCTCAGCTTCAGTGGTAAAGCGGCCAATACCGAATCGGATACTGCTGTGGGCGCTCTCGTCACTGTTGCCAAGCGCGCGCAGAACGTAGCTAGGCTCTAGTGAGGCCGAGGTACAAGCACTGCCCGAAGACAGAGCAATATCCTTAAGAGCCATCAGGAGAGACTCTCCCTCGACATAAGCAAAGGAGACGTTGACGCAACCGGGGTAGAAGGAGTCGGCAGCGCCGTTCTGTGTTGTGTGCTCCATAGACAACAGGCCGTTCAGCAGGCGATCTGAGAGATACTTGATGCGCTTGGTATCGTACTATAGATCGGTCAGTATCTCTCTCATGTACGTAGGTATGGAAATGAGACAAGATTGAAAGATGGCGTAGATCAGACAGAAGCTTCGATCAACACGGCCGGCCTTGTCACGGGCCATTCAGAAAGCCATGCATGTGTAGAGCAACTCATCATATGTACAGCGAGAGGTTTGAGAAAGTCATGAGTACTTACAGCCATCTCCTCTTTGGCGATGCGACAAGCCTCGCCAAAGCCGGCAACAAGGGAGGGAGCGAGAGTTCCGCTTCGGAGACCTCGTTCCTGACCACCGCCGGTAATAAGAGGGTCCAGTCTGACCCTAGGTCGCCTTCGGACATAACAGGCACCAATACCCTTGGGACCATAGATTTTATGTGAGGAAATTGACATCAAGTCAATGTTCATGGCGTTGACATCGAGAGGAATCTTGCCCACAGCTTGGGCAGCGTCAGTATGGAAGAAGATCTTCTTCGATCGGCACAGCTTGCCGATTTGCTCAATAGGCTGGATCACGCCAATCTCGTTGTTGACAGTCATGATGCTGACGAGAGCAGTCTCGGGTCGGATAGCGGCCTCCAGGTCCTCCATTCGGATGAGACCGTTGTTCTGAACAGGGAGATATGTGACCTCGAAGCCCTCATCTTGGAGATGGCGGCAGCTGTCGAGCACGCACTTGTGCTCAGTCTGTGTTGTGATGATGTGCTTCTTCTTACCGGATCGGCCAAAGAAGCGAGCGACACCCTTGATACTCATGTTATTACTCTCGGTGGCACCACTGGTGAAGATGATCTCCTTGGAGTCAGCACCGATAAGCTTGGCGACGTGCTCACGCGCATCTTCTACAGCCTTCTCACTCTCCCATCCATAAGCATGTGTCCGCGAATGGGGGTTGCCATAGACGCCGACATAGAATGGCATCATTGCATCGAGAACTCGAGGATCGACGGGTGTTGTAGCCTGCATGTCGAGGTAGATGGGGCGCTGGCCCTCTTCCATAACTGCTGCTTGCTTCAGGACTTCTATTTGGGATGATTAGCCTCAATATAGAAAAAAATCTCGCTCACTAGGTAGAGCGGGACAAGATTCACTTACCAGCCATTGGACTAACGCTAGCATTGGAGGGAGTATCAGGTGGAGGGATGTCAGCAAAGGCCTTCTTGTCGAGCTTGATGGCCGTCTCGACCTGAGCATTATCCCTCTTGGTCTCAGACACATATCCACGTCGTGATGTGCGCCTCGCCACGACAGCTGCGCGAGCCATACCTCGCAGGGGAGCTACTGTAACGCGAGAGGCTGGGCTCAAGCCAACTCGGCCCGCCGAGCGCAGGGCGCATGAAGCGATATTGGAAGACATTATGAATTGCATGTCTGGCAGTTGCAAGGACGAAGAAACGTCAAGCTAAGCCAGTGGGAAGAAGAAGAGAAGAAGTGAATTTCGGTGGAGGAGGCGTTGAGCTCCAGGTCCAAGATTTGTCATTAGCTTGTCGGCTCGGGGCCCTCGGTGATAAGCCTCCGGCAGATTCGGCACCGGCCATTGGTTGAAAAAGCCGGGGAGCGGCAGAAGTTGCGCTCTTTAGGTCTTAGGTTCACGGCGGAGGAGAAGCCGAAACCGTTTTTGTGAGGACAAGATGGAAGAGTCATTATTTCGTGGCGAGATGTGAAACAGTAAGAGATGCGACGTTCTTTGCAGGGCCTTTCCAGGTGTTATCTGCAATCTATGCAGGCTGTCAGTTCAGTTCAGAGCCTCAACATGAGGGACCCCAGCAGGCTCAGCCAGAACTTGTTCCTGATGCGGAGGGTTGGGTTTTCCTATTGCGGTGCAGGCGGAGTTTTCGTTGAGCCTGCAATTCACCGAACCCAATAGGCACGGGCGTATATTACATAGTATTCTTTGCTCCAGACATTGCCCCGTTCCCCAAGGATGAACTAACTATCTGCAATAGCTGCAGTACTGCCTACCTACCTACCTAGGTATGTAAAAGAAATGGAGGGCTTGTGGCTCAGGTGCAGCGCCTTTACGACTTGACCTGTGGCATTGATCCCTGAAAGCTGTCAAGAGTGACGCAACGCCCATGACGCAGTGGACGCAGTGGCTATAATCCCCAAGGTCACTCCTCTAAAGCCCGGGCCCTGAGTACCAAGGTAAAAGACTGTTCCGGTCAACTCGGTGCTGAAAAAAGGCATATGGTTCAAGACAAACCACATTATCAGGGAATCGAGCTCACATTTAGCTAAATACTTTGATATACTCCGTAGCTATCTTCCCTGTCAGTCTCATACTACCTATGTACTGAATACCGGTAGTCCCTGAACTGCCGCCAGTGTCATCTCAGTTCCTCCCTCCCATGTGCCCCTATTATTTCTTCAACCTCTGAATAGCCACAGCATCGGAAACCGGCAGGCTTGGCAGCAAGGCAAAGGACGGGCTGGGCAGCAAAAAAGGTCCAGTGAGGGAACTTAAACCTGGGAGCTAAACTAAAACACAGCCACACAAGTGGACGTCACCGTTCCACGACTCACTCAGTCATGTTCTGGGCTGTCCTGCCCTGTCATAATCGAGAGCTTCATAAGTTACCCTCTCGTCTAACTTTTGGCGGCCTCGCGATCTGAGGGTTTTCGCGATACTCACTCAGTCTTCTCCCACCCAACACCGACTTTACTACTGGCATCACTAGATTAATCTAACAACTATCGCCGCGCTCTCGCCATGAGCTTCAAAGGCTTCCAGAAGAGCCTCACTCGGGTAAGCCGTGCCCCTCACTTGATGGTGCTTGGAATTCCAGCCAGCATGTCTCGCGCGCACAAAACGCCCTTTGCGCGCGGCTGAAGAGTCGAGACACGCCATCATGATGAGACACACGATCTCAAACTAATACGTATCTTGCTCTTAGGCTCCGCAACAGTTCAAGTCCAAATTCAACATTGGCGAGCATACCAAAGATGCTGTCTACATCGATGCCGAACGTCGTTTCCAGGAACTCGAGACTGAGACCAAGAAGCTCCACGATGAGTCCAAAAAGTACTTCGAGTCCATCAATGGCATGCTCTCCCATCAGATCGAGTTCAGCAAGGCCATGACCGAAGTCTACAAGCCCATCTCGGGTCGCATGTCAGACCCAGACTCAATGAAGATCGAGGGTAACCCCGAAGGCATCCGTGCTTGCGAAGAATACGAGGCTGTAGTCAAGGACCTGCAAGAGACATTGGCACCGGAGTTGGAAATGATAGAATCTAGGATTATCCGTCCCGCTAACGAGTTGCTCGACGTCATCAAGGTGATACGCAAGACCGCCCTCAAGCGTGAACACAAGAGACTAGACTACGACCGACACCGCACAACACTCAAGAAGCTGCAGGACAAGAAAGAGCGCACTGCCAAGGACGAAAAGGCAATGTGGAAGGCCGAAGGAGATGTCGAGCAAGCCACCCAGGACTTCAACTACTTCAACGATCTCCTCAAGGACGAGCTACCCAAGCTTTTCCAGCTCGAGCGTGAATTCATCCAGCCCCTCTTCCAATCGTTCTACTACATGCAGCTCAACATCTTCTACACACTCCACGAGAAGATGCAAAATTGCGACATCGGTTATTTCGATCTCACGCTCGACATTGAAGATGCTTTCCATGAGAAGCGCGGCGACATTCAAGAACAGGCCGAGGCACTGTCCATCTGTCGCTTCAAGACCACCGGTCGCCCACGACCTGTGCGATACGGGGCCAAGCCTGCCCTCGAAGGCCCCAAGCAGCCCGCACTCCTTACACAGGGAGGCGAGGGTTCCAAACCGCCAAGCAGCACTGTGACGAGCCCCAAAATTGGGGGCTATCAACGCCCCGCCTCGACCGCCAACGAAGGTGCCGCTCCTCCGCCGTACAGTCCTCCAACAGGCGCCAATGCAGGCCTGGCAGCTATCGCTGCTGGTAAGAAGAAGCCACCGCCTCCTAAGCCTAAGCCCAAGCCCATGCGCCTCACCGCCCCGGGAGTTGAGACTGTAACAGCTCTGTACGATTACGCTGCGCAAGCCGAGGGCGATCTAAGTTTCCGAGCTGGTGACGTTATCGAGATTGTTACAAGGACGCAGAACGAGAACGAATGGTGGAGTGGACGACTGCAAGGCAAGGAGGGACAGTTTCCAGGTGAGTGCTGTTGGTTGTCGAGAACTCATCAGGTACTAACAGGGAACAGGCAATTATGTCCAGCTCAACAGCTGAGGAGCGTGATCGTTGCATCGGTCACGAAGGTGATCTAATCCGTGATAAGACTACCACTATTCGATACCTGGACATAAAACGAAACAGCCCATCAAAACTTGCTTACAATAGACATCCATAATTCAGAGAGCAGCATCAGTCGAAAGTAGATATTAGGAAGGCCGAGGCGCATGGACGAAGCACGGGAGGCTGAGCCGTGAAGATGAAATAACAGTCCATGGTGTTTACTCGATGTCCTGGAAACGAAATGCAATGACCCTTTGTTTCTGGAGATGCAAGGAGCCTCTATGGCCAAGGAAGAAAGAAGATGGGGCATTTCTGGCGTTAATGGATAGGGCTTTTGCTGTCTACAGAAGCAGATAATACAATACTACTATTTCTTGAACCATTACGTGCACGATGGCTTTGTAGCTTCTAGTTGTAGCCAATTGGGGTGGTCGGGCTTGACGGACACGGCTTGGATGAATAATCGGCGTTGATACATGTCGCCAGCCTCTTGGGGGGAGCATCTACCTAGCCATTGGATGTCAGGCAGCCTGGTTTGATTGCTCCAAACATCGCGAAGTATACTCTAAAGGTCATTAGCGAGCCATGGGTCTGCACATATGTATGCATGCTAGAGCCCGCTTTTGTCAAGGACTGAATCATGCGTATGAGATTGTGACGAGGTTGAATGAGGCTCAAAAACGGGGTTGACCCCTCAGGGATCTCAACAGGGGACATACACCCTCAAAACATCCATGCATGTACGTAAGAACATGAAAGACGTCGTGCAATTGGCCAATCCTGAAATATTGGCTGAATACAATACTCTCAGCAGATACCACCACAGCCTGATTTCGCAGATGAATGGGTACCTTAGGTAAAGTACCAATCGCGCCGCCACAAACAGCTGCTTCTGGGTAAAGTCGTGATATTCGTGAGAGTTGTCCTTGAGCTGAACTGAAGCCAAAGACTGCTCGGGACTGAAGTATGTACATACAAACTAGGTACCTTACGTGAGGCAAACCCAACAGGTAAGTGAGTGGCAGGCTGTAGAATATCGATTAAGGTATGCTTCTGAGGGTTGAACCGCCGTACAACACCAGCAGAGCCTCTTGATTTACTTTCTGGAACGAGTTACACCATGTTCATCGTTAGTACGACGATTACCTTAGTCCGACTGCGCCGCGAGACTAATTGCTTAGTACAATGACGGGTCAAATCAACCTGTCGTGGCCTTGTCTCTTATACGTTATTGACAGACTCTGAAGACACTTGCGTAACCCAACTTAGACTCTGCATACACCATCTCGATATCCTCGTGACGTCGAGGACCTGCACATCGAGTCAAGCTTTGGTCACCTTGACCTGAATACTAAGAAAAAAGGAGAGAAGAAGAAAACAGTGGCACGCGAGCTTAGACCTTAGACTCTTCTAAGCGATCGTCAGCTAAACAAAAAAGAGCCTCATTCTTCTCTGCCAAAACTTGCTCTTGACCCAAACACCAACCAACCACGAATTTCCAACTCGCCATGATTGCTCTTTTTTTTAACTAATCGAATTTGAGAACAAAGACATGGGGCGTCCAAGAATTCGTTGGCATTCCTTTGGGCAGGGGTAGGCAGGCTCCTTGAACCCGACGAGGCTGTGGATCGTGACTCGGAGCTCAAGGAGTCTTGCGGCTCTGCTCCCCTCTTCTCCCGTAATGAGGGACTTAATAACGACCAGGGCGCTGTGAATAGCGTCGTATTCTGTATACGGCTCGGTATATCTTGACGCTTGTGAACATGAACCCACGCCGCTCAACAGGATCTTGTCTCTTCGCTCTCTCTTCGCAGCATCGCCATGAGCATTCTCAAACTACCTCTCGAGATTGTTTCTCTTCTTGTTGAGTTGCTCGACGTTGAAGATGTGTTCAACTTGGCTCTGTCCTGCAAATCATTGGCCTACATTCTCTACGACAGACGAATGTGTCGTCTTGCCCTCTTGGTTCGTCCCAGCCTCTTGTCTTGGTGAGATAGTCCCTGCTGACAAACATCTCAGAAGGCACCGTATTCCGCAGAGGCTCAGGAGGCCCAGTCTACCAAGGACTTTCCAAGGTCATTCCGTAAGCTTGCTAAGCGGCGAATAGCGGTCCAGGCAGCAGAGCCATGGATGGTTGCTATAGTTGCCATGGCGGATCGTTTCATTTATACCAATGGACACTTGTGCTACACTGTTAATAGCAACCATCTCCGTGTCCTCAGCACAATCGACAAAAGGTTCACGTCTGAAAGGATAGTCGATGTTCCGCTACTTCTCAAGCTCGCAGTAAGAGACTTTGATGGTCAAAGACCGCACACCTTTGAGCCCCTTTACTACGCCGAGGGCATCTTATCGTGTCTTGCCACTCAAGTTCTCCGAGATTCTACCACGAGCAGTTGGCTCATCATCTTCGAGCTCAGAGAGTCTCCCACATGGGTTGTCGTACAAAGGCCGTGTTCAAGACACCCGCTATTTGTACGCAATGACAAGAATTACCTGTTCTGGGGTTCAAAATCACATGCCACACCAGATGGCAGCTACAGATGGAGCATTCATTGCCTCAATCTCCAGACTCGCAGGTGGGCTGATTCGCAGCTGATTCTATGGGACCTTGTCGGGGAGAGTATAGGGTCCGACGTCTGCTTTGAAATCATCGACGGTCAATTTTACTGTGTTTCGAACACTTTCAGAACAGAAGCCGATGATGGAATGCGCAATAACTTCTACCAAGTTGTGAGGTTCCCCGTGGACAATGCGATCCATGAGAAGTGCGAGAAGCCTCCGATGCGCAACCTATGGCGTCTCCATGACTCAGAGGGCGCAGTAGACGAGCGTTGGACTTCGTTGCAGCTCACTAAAGACGAGAAAACAGGGAATCTCTCCATTGTCGAGACTCGAAAGGAGTGGTTCCCAGGAAATGCAGGCAGCCAGAGGACGTGCTACAAAAAGGAGCTTCACTTTGATAAACAAGAAGAAGCCCCTCAGCCAGAGCCTTTTCTGCCCACTCCGCCAGAGTCAACCGTGGATAGCCTCGAAGAAGACGAATGGAGTAGCGAGAATCATGTTGAAGAGCGACCAAGTGAGACGATCCACATTGGTGACGGCCCATCTGACGCCAAAGCATACACCCTCCAAGAATGCTTTGTGCGCTCATACAACCCATCGTGCAGTGCTTTCATCGACCTTGTTTCTGAGGCTTACAGCCCTGACTCGATGTTGCAGCTCAGAGTGCAGCCCAAGAAACGGGAATCGTCAGTCAGTATATGGCCACGAGACCAAGAAACATGCCACTACGATAGTGACTTGGCTCGGCTCCAAGGCGTTGTCAACCCCGTCCAGCCTATTCAAGGGATCGAATGGTCTATGGATGAGCGAATATTGGTATATTCACCAACTCATATGGCCTACGGACAATTGAGGCCCATCATCCTCATTTCGTTCGACCCAGAATATGTTCTTCAGGGGTTTCCGAATTATGCGACCCAAACTCAAGGTGTAAATAGCCATCTTAGTACCTCTGCCCGTTCGGAAACAAGTCGCGGACAGGAAGGCATACTATGGTCATCAAACCAGGATTTTGGCGAGTCTGCATCGCCACAAAAGGATGATCCCATCCCATCTGCCAACTTTATCAGATCACGGCCCTCGCTTTACCAGACGATGAGTATGGGCAACGGGAGTGCACATGGTTTCGATCTTTCATATCCATGCCCTTGGCGATGAACTCGTGCGCGTGTGTGCGTGCATTTGTGTGTGTGGATGAGGCCTCAGTTCAATTACGTGACCTTGAGGCCTTCCATAGCCCTTTCAGAGATCGTCTTGGAGCAACGCATTTCTACAAATATGAGAAACCATAGTCAATAATAATAGAACCTCACGGGTTGATACAGTACGGCACATGGATACAGTGAATTCTCAACCAAGAATCAAGTCAGCTCAAGACAATCATGTCATATGCAGGCCACTCCTTCATGAGTGTATGTGAACACTCAGGCTCAGGCAACGCAACCTCATATGCTAGACCCAGGACAACCAATGGCAGTTTCATGCAACCCTTCTACAGGTCATTGGGGGAAGAGCCTCAGCCTCTCGTCTGATGGTTCGCCTGAAGTCAACCCCCAGCCTTGACAAGGCGACTGCGTCCGACAATGCCGCAAAGATAGATCCGATTCTGTCACTTGACGTATCATTGTAAATTCCAATGTGACAGGTAGCTTAGTAGCCAGTAATTTCTACTAGAGCTTGACCAGTTAGGATCCGAGATCGACTCGAATCACACATCTTCCGCGGTCAAATCTGCCACTCGCAAAGATGAGGCAAGCAAAATAAGGGAAATCGCAACTCTATCTGCCACCCAGGTTGTCGCAGTGTATTCCTCGTTCGGCCTATGTCACAATGTGCGTAAACGTCAGCTTAGAGCAGTCGACTCAGCTGTCTTCCGGTTATACATATGGGAGCTAGCAAACACTCCGAGGGTCTAGGATACGATATAATCATATCATGTTTTATCATCGTCTGGTGTTAACAGATACTCATTGTGACTGTAACTTTGAAACTGGAGGATTGATAGTGTAATGCATGCTTCATATATGTGTAGACACATCCCCGTAGAGTCAAAAGCGCAAGAATTTATTCTTGAAGCGTGTTCACCCTCATACATCTTCTTTGTACACGTTCACCCTCACCAGAGAACCCCATGCAGTCGCTTTTCTGCGCTTCGACTGACAACAAGATACGAAAAACCCTGTCTGAGACATCCAGAAGGCATATCAAGATGCATGCTGATGCCATATGACAAAAAATGACAAGGCCAAACTAAAAACCCGCCCATGGACGGTTTGAATCACATTCTGGACCCATGTCCCGAGATCCCAGATCACAATCCGACATCCAGTAATAAAGATTAAGAAGTACATGAGCTCATGAGCGTATAGATCCTCGTCTAGAACGTTTTTTTCTTCTCGCAAAAAGTGACGGCAAAAAAATAAATCAGGTCGTGGGCGTAGACAACATACATTGTCATTGATTACTTCTTGCGGCGACTGAACATCTTCGATAGACTACTGCTGCTCTCTACCTTGGGAGGTGGAGGGGCCATCACAGGCTGTGGCGGAGGCTCCGAAGTGCGCAGAAATGCTGCCAAGTCCGATGTACGTGAAACGTTCGATACTGCATCTCGAGGCTCAAACTTCTTCATGGGAACGCGACGTCCAGAGGACGCTGACGAGGCAGGCTGTGAAGGGCGAGATGAGTTCTCACCAGTAGGCATCCCGTACTTGTCATATCCTGATGGGACGTTGACCTGGATAGGAATATAATTCCTGAAGCCTGCACGGCTGCTTAGAGATCGAGTGTCGTTGCCTTGAGGTGATGCAGGTGCAGTGTTGGAGTGATTGCTCTCCTTGCGAGTGAATCTCCCAATCAAGCTCGGTGCGCTGGCTTTCTTCTTTGGTATCTTCTGTGAGATGGGTGTCGTCACAGGCTCCGGTGGAGGTTCGTAGTTCATGAGAAACTCTGCCAAGCTCTCCTCCTTCTTAACAGGAGGCTTGGGCGTTGCAAGCAAGACCTCGTCATCCTCATCGTCGCTAAAGTCAATGGCGTAAGGATCCTTGACACGTCGAGTCTTGCGTTTGGGCATCATATCATCTTCATCAAACATCTTGCTCGTCGGAGCAGGCTGTCCTTTGTTCTTCAAAAGAGCCGTGTTGGAGTTGATAGATGAGTGAATCGAAGGCATTGATGACTCGGTGCCATGAGTTGAAGCCTGGCTGTATCGGATATCGGGAATGTTGGCGTCGACGGCCTTACCACCTGCTGGCTCTTCGGCACCGGTTGTGTCCCAGGGTGCGATGTTGTGAGGAATACGGTTGCTATTTGCGCCTGGGGGTCCCTGTCGGATAAAGTCGATTAGATCCGAGCTGCCACTACGGGACTCGACCACAGCATCACGGGGCATATATCGATTCCGATTGCTTGCCGATGAAACACGACGGCTATCGAGGCTGGTCTTGCCGGGGGTATTTGGGCTGCTCACATTTCGAAGTTGCATAGGACGGCTGTCTCCTGCGGGACCAGTAGATTTGATAAATTCTGCAAAATCCGCAGTTGATTCGCTGGGAACCCGAGCGTCTCTTGGTGCAGCAGACATACGTGGTCTGTTCGGGTTAGGAGAGGGTAACGGCTTCATTCTATCGTCGCCAACCCGGTGATGGGGAGATGCTCTCTTAATATCGGTTGCCGCAGAAGAAGACCTGGAGCGGTTATGAGCACGAGAATCATCGTTCTTCATGGATCCCTTAAACACCGAATTGTCGAGTGACTGCTTGTGCTATCGTCGTCGTTAGTTCCGTTCTCTTTCGGTAATGCATATTCTACTTACATCCATGTTGCGCATATTCTCAGGCGTCAGCGTATATGTGATGGTTTGGTTGCTCTGGATCAGCTCCTCAAAGTTACGGGCCATGGCTGAACGGCTTCCATTGTCCTCGGAAGTTCGAACAGCCTTGAGTCGACTTGTACCTGAGGAGGCTGATGAGCCTGAAGTGTGAATAGGCCGAGGGGTCTGCGCGTTGCTTCCATCTTCGTCCGATTCCCTTGTCCTTGATCGCTCTATGGATACCATGCCAATACTGTGAGTGGGAGAAGTAGGTACCTTGTCATTTCGTGCAGCATGTCGGTTTGAATAGCCCGCCGGCTTTCGTAGAACTTCAGCAGACTTCTCAGTGATGGCTTCAGAGGTGCTTTCAGGGCGCGAGGATGCCACCTTGGTACTGGATGAGGATTGTTGAAGAACAGGTGAGTGATGTGGGGATCCAACAATAGTTTGAGGTCGTTTGGCCTCGGTGGGGGAGGCAGCCTCTGGAACAGTTGGTGTGGAAGGCTGATAAGCAATATACTTGTGAGGTCTCTGCTCTCTGGTTCGATTTCGATCCATCTCCTCGTCAGACTCAGAGATTGTTGCAGCAGCTGGCACAGAACCTCGCATGGCATCGACTGGAGACCGACTTTTCGGACCTGGGCGAGTTGAGGTTGCGGGGGAGTTCTGAGCCTGCACATCAACTGCGCTGACACCATTGGAGAGACCACTGCTTGGAGGTATGGTCAGACTCGCCCGGCGGATACGATCCGCAGCATCAGCTGAGGGTGAGCGCGACCCGCTGGGGCTCTTAGGACCAGCTACATCGATGATGCGCGCTGAGTGCACACTTGATGATCTCCTTAGTGGGAACGGACCACCAGTATCGGACAGTGCTGGCGAAGAGCTGCCAGCAACTGACACTCGGGCTGATGTCAGGATCTCTGCCTTCTCGTAATTCGGATCCTCGTCTGCGATGTCCTGTCTTGACTGAATGCGGCTTGTTATAATCTTTGACAACCGCTTGCTCTTGGGAGCCACTGGCTCCGGAACAAGCTCGTCTTTAGGCTTGCTTCCATCGATCTCCTTAACATCCCGGGGTTTCTCGCTGCTGATTTGCTCCGTCTTGGCTCCTTCGACAGGCTCTTGTTGCTCCTCAACGACACTGGCCTCGATAGGCACAGCCTCCTTCTCCTTCGATCGTTTAGCAGCGGCACGATATGGTGATGCGCCGGGTGTTGGAAGCGAGTTCGAACGCTTGCGACCAACAAAGTCGGGAGTGTTAGGTTGCGATAAGGTTGGCGTGGGAAGGCCCTGAATAATTCCCAGGGGTAGGATCAACAAACTCTTAGGTCGGCGCCCTCCAGCTTCCTCCTCTGCCTCCAATTCCTCGTCTTCATCATCACTATTGTAAGCCAGACCAGGGATCTCGATTTCGTCCACATCGTTACTTCCAATAGGAAGCGCGACTTGAGCTGGATCAACAGGCTCATCTTGTGCCTCAGCTTCTGCATCACGGGTTGGGACCCGACTTAAAGCGGGCGAATCAGTGAACACACTGTCTTGTCTTAAATGGCCATTAGACGCCCTTGAAAAGGGGCGGCCATTTAGATCGATCACAGGTGACCGTATCCGCTTCTTCCAGCCCCTCCACAATCGCCCGAGTGTTCGGTCGAGAGCCACCCTCTCCATGTCTTGCTCTTCGACTACAATGCGGTCGGCGACCTCGGCGGGATTTCGGGTCCCTTCATTGATCTCCTTCTGGTATTTAGCCCGCAATCTGTGGTATGCGGCTTGTCCCGCGACAGTAAGGGTGAGCTCGCCCATATACTCCAGCACAGAAGTCAGGAAAATTGCAACAGCTGGTGAGATAACATCGGAGACAGACTCGTTGGCGCCTAGCTCCAGATTCTCCTGTTCCATGTAGAGGTCCTCGTCTTCCTCCTCCATATCGCCTAAGGAAGAGTAGACCATGCACCTAAGACGGGTACGCTTCCAAACCAATTCCAGGTCCCAGTCACGCGCTTTGTCGCCAGTAGGCGGTACATAATCTTCTTCATCACCGTCGCCCAAATATTCACGTAACTCCTCATCGGCATTGTTGACGGCATCTTTCGCAAGCTTGGGTTTTAACACCTCCGAAACAGCAGGTCTTAAGTTGGCGAGAGTAGTAGCTTGGGATTTGGAGAGGAAGTTGAAAAGCAGCTGGTCAAGAAAATTGTTGACAAGCTGCAGTGCTTCTCCCGAGACGAGCGCAGGATCGCTAGCTGGCTCAACACCGTGCTGATCATACCAGGTATCAGCATGGCTATCGTGGTCGTTTGTAACGATCTGAGAAGCGGCCGAGGCAGCGATGAAGGCCGCTGAGGGTGATACAGCGAGTGGCGGCGACATGAGGCTGTGGGCAATTGTTGAAGGTCGATCGCTGGAGATACTCTGTGTCCTAGATCTCACGTCGCGGGGAGAGATGATGCCGGAGGTAGGCCGCGACATGGCCAGGTCGCCGTGTGCGGTCGCCATGGCTGCAATCTATATATATCGGGGGTAGACCTGCAAAGGTCTCCCAAACAATGCGTCGGGGGACAGGGAGGTAGTCGCTGACCGGAAGTTTCGTTTGCCTTGTACGAGGCGAGCCGAAATAAACTCGGACGGGCACAGAATTAGGATTGTGGCCCGGGCTCTTGTTCTGTTCTGCCGACGTGCGAAATGTTGGGGGATGGGAGCGCGATTCGAGGTGGCTGAGCGGCAATATGCTTGGTCGATAAGTGAACCTGATTTCTGTTAATCGACAATCGCAATGGTATTGCCATCTGAAGTACGGAACTGGGCGGGAAGTAAGGACGGAGAGTTGCTTTTTGTGTAACACAAGTCACAGGTTGTACAACAAGTCGACCACTGACGAGACAATAGCTGACGGACACGGGTGCGCCAGACGTCGCGAGCCGGCCGAGAGCACCAATTCAATTGCAGTTCGACAGCAAAAACCTTGACTGTGCCTTGGGAAATGAGGAATGGGTGTAATAATAGACATACCTTGCAGTATAGCAGGAAGACGAGTGGCGATGCCAGGTAGGTGGATTATCGCAATGTCGCAAAAGCAAGCAATGTCAAAAAGCAGTCTGCAGTCAACAAGGGACTGTCCAAAGTTTGAAAGACAAACAAAAGAGAGGTTGAAGTCAAAGTGAGAAAGGGAAAAAAAAGGTAGGTTGGAGGAACGAGGCGTGTCGATCAGGTCTGGGTCCTCCTCTCCTGTCCAGTCCTGTTTGCTCAGTAGATTTGATTTGAGTTGAGTTCAGGTCAGGTCAGGTCAGGTCGGGTCAGGTCAAAGTCGCGGATTTGGCTGCTGCTAAGGGTCTCGTTCAGCCGGCGGTTTGTAATTGTATGCAGCCCCTGGACCCAGAACAGGCAAGACTGGGGGACGGACTGGAAGGCTTCTTTTCTGGCTCTGGCGTTAGAGATTCGGTAAGGTGAGCCAGGTAGACCTTGTTCTGGGGACGGGACCCTGAGGTACAGGATCGACGATACAAGGTAGTGCTATAGTGAATGTACTGCTAGGACACTGTCTCTGCACGCACGCACGCTGTATGTATCAGAGGTCGCAGCGCAGCGCAGCAACTGCCTACTGGAGTAATAGGATTTGCGACCAAGTCTCGAAGGGGTCTAGCCCCTCGGGCAGATTGATGATGGTGAATGAATGTGGATATGGATGCCGATGGGATGTTTCCACAGAAGCGGCCGGGGTGGACTGGGCTAGGATGGCAGCTGGAGGTTTGGCTGCTACTGGACAGTGAGTCTGGACGCAACTCCACTATACCCACCGTTCCTGGACAAGCGGGCAAGGACCCTGTCAGTATCGCAAGGGTTTGAGTCAGGGACTCTTCTTTTTTTTTGAGGGTCGACGAAGCTGGAGCGGAGTCGGGATTTGATTGGGATAGGGGTTGTGATGGTGTTGTTCAGGAGTTCGCTTGGTTCGCCATGTATCGTGTCGTGCATTGGATTAATTAACGTTGCGTGGAAGAGTTACTAGAAGTCGTCTAGAACTCACTGTGCCACTGTGATTTCTTAATGGTTAGGTACCTAGACGGATACCTACGGATGGAATGAATCAAAGGTATGGCCAACCTCTCTTTAGTCTACTCACACCACACAACTACAGATAAAGCTTGGATCTGTGGCTGTGGCCACAACCTCCTTTGATCGTGATATCTTCAAGCCTAGTCAGGTTCATAGCTTCTCCGCGATATTCATTACTAGCACGCTGCTAGCTTCCAAGCCTCCTCGTGGTTGCTCGGCAAGACCGTCTTTCTGCGGCCTCCTCTTATCATGACTAGTATAGACCATCGTTCATCGTGGAACAGTAGCTTGGATTTGTTATTGAGTTGGGTCAAATACCTACTACCTACACTTCCATGACAGAGATGCCAACGTTAGCGGGTAGATACTGATGGCCGATATCTTGAACACCTAGGTATGTAAGGCCCGACTTCGAAGAATGGGCGAACCGTGCGAGTGAGTATAATACAAGTCTAATGGTCTTGATTTCTGTATAGGATCATCCATCAGGCACTTTTCGTATCGCTGCTGCTGGGCCTCTATAATATCCCAGACACTACATTGGATAGTCTGTTCCCATTACAGCTACCGTCACAGTTTACAGACAACCTTGCTCGTCTGCTTGCTTGCTTTTAGCCGTTGAAACACATGAACGTCTTTATCGTCCCAGATTGCTTTCTTTCGAGACTCGGTTTCGCTGAGACGTGGATATATGTTACATCGGATCTGTTTCACATAACCATGCCACAAAACTCAGTCGTAATTGACTTGTTACATGTCATTTACCGAATAGAAACAACAATTGTTCATCATCCCATACATACATACACGGCGACTCAGCTTTTTGTCATTATCACCAACATTAGGGACAGAAAAAGAGACCCGTGTGTTTGTTAGAGACGAGCCAAGCCAGGCAGGCCAGGCCAGGCCAAAGACAAGACAAGACAAGACCACTTTAACCATCCCTGTCCAGACTAATAGCTATGGCGTGGGCGTGGGCGTGGGCGTGGGCGTGGCAGCCACCGCAAATCAAATGCGACCATGCTTTGGTCCGTGAACTGAGAAGCTCCACAAGCCACGCGGGTCAATGGAATGCTGGCGCTGGCTCTTTTGTTCTACTCGGAATATCACAATGGATCGTGAACGAACCAGACATGGGAGACCCAAGGAGTCGCTCTCGTCTCAGGAGGCAACTTTCCTCCGAGGCGAGACAACGACATTACCCATGATCCAGTGTGCGAACCGGTTACCCGTACAATGATCAGCAGTCTATGCTCTCCACGTGCGTCGTAGCTGATCGACTCTACTGTACGATCATGATGAGCTGCTACAGATTGTGACTCCTATTCCAGTGATAAACCACCAGGACCACCTAGACCCATCAGATCCTCTACTGATAATTGAACAAGTTAGTTGATATGTACTGTACCTATTCCCCTGGCCCGAACGAGCAGTTGTGATAAACGTGGACGATGACCATGTTAGTGGTTAAATTATTATACACACAATTCAAGACTCAATTCTCAGGGCCAGCTTCTGCCCATCCACCCACTCTAGTTCAGTTCAGCTCAGCTCGACACCAACCTAGCCTAGCAAGAATGCTCTCCTCTACGTGTGGCCGTGCGGGATGGCCCAGGAAATTATCCAAAGTCGCTACCCGTCGTGGTGTTGCTACACCCAGTACCACACTGGAACGGGGACCTGCAGGTCTTACTGTAACCCGTCAACAACAGCAATAAAACGTGCTTTTAGAACGTTCAAGATCTCATCTCTGTAATAAAGTTTACCGGATAAGAGCTCCCTCTCGCCTCAGAAAGGCGCTATGTTATCATAAAGTCAATATCAAGCCCGAACCAACGGGACAGGTCTCGGAGCCCCGGATCCATCAGTTGGCTGGCACCTTTTGCCCCTCCAAAAGGCTGACTAGTCACCTTATTAGCACTAAGACGAGATGCTGGTCAGTCTGCGATCCTACAGTAACATACAATGGCTAATCATCTGCGTGACAGCGACGAAAAAAAAGGTCGGACATTTTCCTACGTGCCGGAACTGGGCGGAGAAGAGGGCCATACACTGGCTCCCAGGTCCACGGTAGAGGTACGCAAGCGCAGAGACAAAGAAACCTTACAAGCCTGGTGCTTGCAAATGTCTAAGACATTGTCCATCTCGAGACTTTGGTCTCAATATCCATCTACAGTACATATTACGTGGTCTCGCCTCACCACTCACCACTCACCACTCACACGGCTCTGACGCCGCCCGCACCGGAACTCATTGTCTCTGCTTTACAACTTGACTGGCCCATGTCGTCACTCTCCGATCTGTCTCAGTGCGCTAAATACATCCCCTGCAGGTTGTCAGCTCAAGTTATCCAGCCACTTTTTTGTATAAGGCGAGCTACGTTCTCAATTGACGTGTTGTGAGAGTACCATCAGAATATGGATCCAATCTTGACAAGATGAATAGTCTACGCGTTGCTGCAGAACACCAGGTCCTATGCCTGCTTGCTTGAGCGACAAAAGTACGGTCCAGGCATCTCATTGCTTGCTGGTCAACTTCAGTTCCCTTCTCGCAGCTCAACTTTAGTCAATGGGATATGCAGCGGAGGGCACAACGAATACTCATCAATTCTCATCGTCTGTCCTTTGTCAAGTATTTCTTTATCATATTCTTGAGTATTGGCGATCTAACACTAGGCTCTCTGATGTCCCCAACTCAGTCAGTACATACTGCCCATGCTTTAGGAACAAAGCATAGACGAACGCCTTGACATCACCATGTCCATCTTCATGTGTGCTTGGTTTAAAAGACCAGGTGGCTCTTCAAGCTCGGCCCGAAGTCTAGTCATCGTTCCCGGCGCTTCAGGTAATAGCCTACCCTCTCCTCGGGACATGCCCATGCGTCGATGTTTGCTCAACCTTCTGCTCTGCCAGTGGGTGCTAATTACAGCAGCATGTGCCTGACGCCTCATGCGGGTTGCCTTGTGTTGGGAGCTGATGTAAGGAGGATCTGCAACGAGGGCTACGTCCTTTGAGTTTGTGGTGTTGGGGAGTGGTTATAAATAGACAATATCATGATCGTCACAATCTTAGCAAGACCGTCTAGACATCTAGTTGTGGCTCAATGACACATGGCACGCATTGAAGTGGGACGAGAGTCCCGACAACACGGTCTATATTTGTGCTCTGATTCTGGTTACTCAAACTGAGCTCGGGGTATCTATTTGACCAATGGTGGTTTCAATGCCCCAAGTGATGCGGTATAGTCAGTCCGTCATTTCTTCATAGCTGAAGAATGAGGCTTTCTTCTGGATACCACCAACATACGCTATCCCGTGACCTGTTCCCCAGTGGTAATCGAATCGCGTTCGGCCATGCAGGTGAACAGTCTCCTTAGCATGGAAGTGGCTGTTATTGAATCGAGAGTTTGGCTGATTCGCTGGAAGTCGGCGAAAGAGCTTGGTCAAGAAGGCAAGTCGCCTCTGCTCTCACTGCGCTTTAACGGCAGCTGGAATCACTATGATACTTCAAGCGCCGAGGCCGAGTCCGATGGACTGGCTGCGGTATGGGTTGCGCTTTGGAAGCCCTCCAAGTGTTTCTGTCGTATTCATTAGAGAGTGCGAGCACTGAAGGTGGTATCACAACTTTACCTTTAATATTTCCATACCTACATAAGCGACATACTTCCTTTTCTAAACTAACACCCTCGATGATGGTTTCGGGGCAGGTGGCCATCAGCTCGCCGCGGATGCAGAGCTGGACGATTCGGCTGCTGAGTCGGCAGCACTCCTTGCATTGGACGTTCTCTCCTCGACACATAGCTGTATGAATATTCAGTTTCTATCCATCAGGACACTGGGCTCTTGAGAGGGGAACATACTCACTGGGATAGCGTTATGGTGGTGGTGATTAAGGAGTTGTGGGACAATTACACGGCTATAATGATAGTGTTTGCAGTGAGGTAAGTCGCTATCAACGCAAATATATAGGGATCGAAGAAGTTTATGTTCCTTCCAGTAAATCCAGTGCACTCTATTAATGAATTCACCTATCGAACAACCAGTGTTCGAGTACTGAACTGTAGTCTTGAGGCCTGCTCGCTGGATAATGGTTGGGACTCCTTGTTCACAAAAGTGAACAACTGAACGGCACGTTTAATACAATCTGACGGGAGGTTATTGTGTGCCTATGGGTATTGTTCAGTGTTTCTATTTTCATACTGTTTCAAGGCTCTAGTGACATTTGGTGGTCCCCAGAGTTCTTTGTTCAAAGTGAAGACAAGGAAATGAAATCATGAACAACTATGGTTTCGTCCAACTCGATCACTAGTTACAGAAACAAAGAAGCCCCAAGAAATGATCCGCCAGGTTTCTTCAAGGTATTTGGAGTTGGTCGTGTTTAGCTACCGCTGAGTTACTGCAGAGTCCATCCGCATTGACACCAGACAAAGAATAGAAAGGTGATTAGACAATAGAAAGGTGATGAGACAATATTTGGGATCTATACGTGGCTCCGCTCAAGGATTTCATATGGCTACCTATATACATGTTAATTGCTTCGCTCCGGTGATTGTTCTTCGCTAATAACAATCTCTGCTTCACAACTCGTGCCGCTGAGTTTGTGAGACCAATTTGTATATCAACAAAATCAGGAGCTTACGAAACTAAGCAGGCATCGTTGAAATTCACTGAATTGCTTAAATCATGATCTATCATTGATTTATCTATTCTTTGTCAGTTTATTGCCAACCCTGTGTGGAGGAACCGGGCATAGAGGCCAGCTCGGATATCAACATGGCTATGATATTCAGCTCAAACACGGTAATCTTCAGCAGGTAGCTCTGGGGTGATGAAGTCTGTGCTTAAAGGTGGAGGCGCATTTCTAGACGTTCCGTGGCGGTTGTATCATCCTGCCACTGGCAAAGAGTGTCGAGTTTGCTCTCGTGGCAACTCTTATTGTGCCTATTGAAAATGGCTACCCAGATATCAAGCAAACAATAGGTTTCCGGCCACGGGATCTCAATCATAGCAAGCTTTCTCTTTTTCCCTTATTTCATGCTTGAATCAGTCTCCTGACATCACACAAGTACATTAACTGTCAAGTCATTCCCTTCTCTGGCAAACAATGTGGTCTCGCCCTTACACTATACCGAGGGACTATCTGCTCCCTTTTATCTCAGCTAGCCTCTTTGTCATACAACTTGGTCTTTCGGTAAGCGACCTACCATCTATCAAGCTCATGCAAGATATTGTATGTAAGCATGTCCATCGAATCGATAGCCCTGAACTTCTTCCAGAAGAGAAATGCAGGGATGAGCCGGTGCAGCAACGACTTAACTTCATCATGATGGGGATGCAGATATCCGCCACTATTTCGGGTATGCTTCCATCCCATCTCATACATGTGCTTATTAGGATTGTTTGTAAGACTAACGACAAAACTGCAGCTACCGTAGTTGCGTTCCCCCTGGGTGCCCTCTCGGATCGGATCGGCCGACTTCCTGTACTAGGTGCAAGTATCCTCAGCATGATACTCTCAGAATCATATGCCATGTTCGTATGCTGGAAATCAGACATGATTCCACTCGAAGCAATTTGGTGTGTCGGCGTCGCACTTCTCTTTGGTGGAGGTCGAAGCGTTACTGAGGCCATGGTATTTGCTATCATTGCGGACACGGCACCCGAATCCAAGAGGCAAGCTTGAATTCAGAGGGCGAGATAAACTAATTGCTGACGATGGTTCCTAGATCATCATGGTTTCAGTGGGTTGTGGCCTCTGTACTTGCTGCTCAGCTCGTAGGCCCAGTGCTATCAGGAGAGCTGGTTCGGTCATCGGTATGGATGCCACTATTCTTGTCCTTGGGCTTGGTACTCGGAGGCGGTGTCATCCTAGTGAGCTTGACACCAGAGACACTCAAGCTAAAGCAGCCTCGAGAGGAGGTGAGCGTTGGGCCGTATGACTATGGTTTGGAGCCTCCCAAGAGAAGATCCGTGATGGTCACTTTCAAGTCGATGTCTTCCAGGCCTCTCCTCTGGCTTGTGCCTGGTGCTGTCATGACAATCCCACTAGCAACAGTGCAGACGGATATCGCCATTCGCCTAATGCCCATACAGTTCAACTGGCCTCTCAAGCGTTCTATACTTATTGTATCTTTGCGAAGCTTGGTCACACTTCTCACCCTGTGCATACTGCTACCTGTCATCACATGTATCTGGAGCAAACTCACACGTTGGTCAACGCATCGCAGGTGTTCAATTCTAGCTCGGGCGAGTTCATTGCTATTCTTAGCTGGCTGCCTCTGCATGATGATGGTAACAAAGGAAGCCTTCATCATTGCAGGCCTAGCCGTGTCGGCACTGGGCTCGGGTCTACCTACGCTCTGCCGCGCCATGTTAGTTGGGATGACGGGGGAGGACAGAGCCGGGATGCTATTCGGGCTGCTGGCGGTCTGTGAGATCCTGGGTTTTCTCGCTTGTGAGACAAGCATGGGGGCATTGTTTGGTGTTGGGCTGAAGACGTGGTTGGGGATGCCATTTTGTCTGGGAACAGCAGCTTCCCTTATCATCAGTCTGACCACATGGCTAGTCCCCACGAAGTTATTGAACATTGGAGATAGCTGATCAATCACTGTATCGTTGATTCGATACTGAACGGCATACCCCTTCGACACTGGCGACTGACCCCCTTGGATAATTACCATGCACAGTTACCCTGGAGCATCGCCATTACTAACAGATTCCAATATTATTAACGTTACACATAAATACACAGTAGCTTCTCCACGGCAGCCGCTTTAAAACTCTATACTTGAGGAGATCATTCTCAAATTGGAAGGTGAATTATCCACGCCGTATGTCTTATCATTACAGACGTTAGTATCGCGGTGTTTACCTGTGACACGGTCCGCAAACGATAATGGAAGATCGGCAGATGTTTTCTGAAAGAAAACAGTTTTGGATGTTCCAGCGACTTGTAAGTGAGACAAATCCAGGCATCATTAGTGTTGTAATATTATTATTTTGCTCAATATAAGCGCCGGAATCGACCATTGCCAGCACACCCTGATCTCACCATATGCAAGATGGACCAGTAAGAACAGCTCGAATGTCTGCAAGTCTCGGATTCTCACGTTTTTCTTTTGCCTGACATGGATGTCAAGGCCCATCGAGAGTTACATAGTGAAAAGTCAAAACTGATTGGGCTTGGCTTCGATCAAATGCCCCGTCAAAGAATCAGCAGATGAGAGGTAGATGAGACAAGGGAATGCAAGGGTATATGCAATAATACCCAATTATGTTATGTTATGCAACTCTGTCGTGTGTCAACCGTGGCAGATTTCGCCAAATACCATTCGACCTTGACTTGGCTCTGTTCAACCTCAAATTACTCTGAGGCTCTTACTTCCGAGCTCCGAGAGCTGTGTATCTCGTAGAGAGACGACGTATAAGAGCGCTCATCACGTCATATCGCCGACTTGTCAGATGATTAGACTTATCTGTAACGACTCCAGATACACCCAACTGAACACCTTATAAAGACTCTCCTGTACTCAGCCAGAAACTTGAAACCACGTCAAGTACCAGAGATCTCTCTCAAAGAAACGAAAGTGAGATGGCCGCCCTAAAAATCGAGACAGAAGAAGCTTTTTGGCGCGTCATTCACACAACACCTATTATTGATCACCATGCCCACCCTCTTCTAAAGCTGAGTGCTATAAGAAAACATCCTCTCCTATGCATCGCCACCGAGGCCAACGGAGATGCCATTGAAGACTCAAAGACAAGTCTGGCACATCTTCGTGCTGTAAAGGTTCTTGCCAACCGTCTAGGCACCGACACAACTTGGGAAGCCGTCGAGGCTGCTGTCGCCAGAAAGCAAAATGGAAACTATGATGAATGGATAAAGACGTGCATGTCAGGCATCGAAAACATCTTGGTCGATGATCTTCTGGGCGATACCGCTGATGTCGAGCCTTACCATACGCTCAATGCCTATACAAGAAGCCCCAACAAGCGCATCCTTCGAATCGAGGAGGTTGCAGCGAGCTGTATCGAGAAGGCCTGTGGCCAATTTTCACATCCCTCAGAGGCATTCTCAGGATCTGTCGAGAACTTCATGAACGCCATCTATGATGCTCTCGATGACCCGGAAGTTGTTGGCTTCAAATCTGTTATCTGCTATCGAACAGGCCTCGCCGTCACTCAAGTCACCGACCTCGAGATTATCATGCAGCAATTCCAGCTCATCTTTGACACCAGGAAGGAAGACGGTGCTCAGCCTTTCGAGAGACTTGATCATGAGCCACTCAACGATTACTTCCTGCACATCCTGGCGGGCTTGATCCAGAACAGTGAGGATGAGCACAAGAAACCTATCCAGTTCCACACGGGCCTTGGTGATAACGATATCACGCTATCCAAATCGTCGCCCGCACATCTACAGGAGTTCATCAAAACATATCCAGAGGTGCCAATCGTTCTCCTCCATGCCAGTTACCCTTTCACTCGTGAAATGGGATACTTGGCGAATGTCTACAGCAATGTCTACGCTGACATTGGCGAAGTGTTCCCCTTTATCAGTCGTGAGGGACAAGAAGGTGTAGTCCGACAAATCCTAGAACTCTGTCCAGTATCAAAGATTCTCTGGAGCACCGACGGACATTATTTCCCGGAGACTTACATCATAGCCGTGGACCAGCTCCGGGAGGTGCTACAGACCGTGCTGGCGGATTATGTCCACAAGGGAGATATGACCTGGACACAGGCAGCTCAGCTGGTCCAAGATATTCTCTTCAACAACGCCAACAAGCTATATGATCTGAAACTCGAATTCAAACCATTGCCGCCGGACTCGAGTCAAGGGCTGGAGTCTTCTGAGCAAACACACGTTGCGACACTGGCCAGATTCCTCAAGAATAAGGAAGAACCGAGATTCTTGCGGGTGACTTGGACTGACTTCATCGCAATGTCCCGAGCGAGAGCAATTCCTATGCGCCGCGTCTGGTCTATGCTGCGAAACGGCGAAGACTTGACACTCGGAGTGACAAAGGCTGGTCTTGGAATCGACCAGAGAGATTCGCCAGTGCCTAGCATCACACCAACAGGAGAGTATAGATTGCACCCGGATCTGAGAAGCCTTCGAATTGGTCCTCGTAAGGGGCATATCAGTGTCATGGGCGACTTCAAAGAAAAGGACGGCACACCAGCGCCTTTCTGTACACGCACCCTGCTAAAGAAGGCACTCAAGCAGGCGGCTGAACAGGGACTCGAGTTTACGCTCGGGTTTGAGATCGAGCTTGTGCTCTTTCGCCGTGGTAACGAGAACAAATTCGAACCACTTGATAGCGATGGACATATGTGGTCGGTCACTCGGGCTTTGGACCATGAAGTAGTGATTGAGGTTCTTGAAGATGCCGTTGAACAGCTCGATGCTGCAGGCGTGTATATTGAGTTGATGCACCCGGAAAGTGCCAATGGACAGTACGAGTTTGTTCTGCCCAAGGCATCGGCGCTCGAGGCAGTGGACACTCTCCTCTACACGAGAGAAGTCATCAGCAGCTGTGCTGCAGCAAAGGGGTACCGCATGACGCTTCATCCTAAGCCATATGCCATGTCATGCGGAACAGCAGCGCATATGCACATGTCTATCTCATCGCCCATCGGATCGGATAAGCAAGTCTACGAACCCTTCTACGCAGGCGTCCTGAAGCATCTACGGGCTATTGCGGCGTTTACGTACAGCAGTATGATCAGTTACGAACGCGTTGTGGACGGCTGCTGGGCCGGCGGGACTTGGGTAACATGGGGTACCCAGAACCGTGAAGTGCCACTACGCAAGATCGAGGGCAGTCATTGGGAGATCAAGTGTATCGACGGACTTGCTAACCCCTACTTATCGCTTGCGGCGATCCTATTAGCGGGTACAAAGGGTGTAGCTGACGAGGAGGAGCTGGTCTGGAAAGACTGCGCCAAGGACCCTGCAGTGCTGTCCTTGTTGGAGAGAGAAGAGCTCAACATGAGTGCAAGATTGCCTAGAAGTATACAAGAGGCGCTTGCAGCGCTGGGTGAAGACGAAGAGCTGACTGAACTACTTGGACCTGAAGTTGTTGAGAGATTCATCGATATCAAGAAGGCAGAGACAGCTATTTTGGAGGAGATGGGAGTTAATGAGCGGAGACAGTGGGTTATGGAGCGATACTGAAGCTGATTGACGATGACCTCGTTGACATTTGATGAGAAGATGGATATTAGCTATTAATAGACTGAAAACCTGGCATCTTCTTCGGCCAGGCTTGCTGTACGTAGGTATTGATCAATCCATCTTCCCTGCCAGCTGAAACATTGGATGCCCAGTGTGACAACAATGGGGCACGAAGCTGTTGAAATGATGCTCTAACATGGACAGGGCGTTGGCGGAACCCGCAATCCTGGGTACGGTACCAGGGATTATGCATGGCGTACTCTTGAACAAACGCCAACAACAGCAAATAGACTACTCCGTAACTTTGGTTGTTGAAGATGAAACTAGGCTACGGCAGAGTGACATGGCAGTTGGCTCAGTGGCATTGGGGAGATGGTGGCTTATTTGAGGGGTTTCTCTGCTGGAATGAGGCGGTCGACATACTGTCTATGCGAAACTAAGGTACCTAAGTAAGTATAGGTAACTGGTAGGTTATACAAACGCAACGTCGCTGCATTCCATTCCATCCCATTCCCTCTGTTGACGTTGGGAATGGATGAATGCACTCCAAGAGCAGTCTCTAACGAATATGATCCTTGTGCTTATCATGAGGAGTTATCCATAGATTATGGTGCTGGGTTTGGCCTCTGATAGGGTTATGCAAAAAAGTCTGGACCCTATGGATCATATCATAACATTTAGAGGTGCCTCTCAAAGTGGATCGTCCTTCCCAAGCAAAAGTCGCTGTCGATCCAGCCTCGAAACTCAGATCTAGGAATAAAAGAAAGCTTGGCTGAGGACCCCACTAATTCTCTCGTTTTTATCCGGGGTCTGCTTCTTCATGGACCGTCCGTGGAAATTAAATTAAACGACGGAGTAGAGATCCCATCAGAGCCGTAATGTCCGTGACCAACTTTTCTTCCCTTTTTATCTATTTAATCTTGAGATGGGCCATTTCATGCTTCAAGAGTGAAATAGTTTCCCAAGGGACTGAAGCACTAATACCAGCCTAGGAAAAGTGCCCTGACTAAAGACGAGCCTAACAAACGCCGCTCGTTGCGCTATTCGCAACAGTTCCAGGCACGTCGGTCGACTTTGCCGTCCGTTGACTGACATTTGCCCATTGACAGACAGTGACAGTGAATTTGCCATGGAGATAGATGAGTGGATCGGACGTTTCAAACAGAATCCACAGCAACATTCTTTTGACGGAACATGCAATGCATGGCATAACTATGCTTAATATAAGATCCAACGTTGACCGACCAAAGCTCGTCTGCAGATGGCATCCTCAAACCCTCTCTCTCTCTCTCTCTCTCTCTCTGTGCCTCTAAACTTGCACTCCGCAAGATTGACTTTATGTAGACTCTACACAGGCAAACTTTATTTATTAACAAAAAATCCCCATTTCTCAGCTGGCCCGGGCTGTCAGCGGTAATCACCATGTCGCGCGTCGCATTCATCCATCAAATTCCACCCGTTGATGGCTGAAGCCGGTTCGCTAGAAATTCATCCCGTCCAATCCAATGGTTCAAACTTCAGTGTGCCATGTCCGTGCATTTCGTTGTTTCTTTTAAAGGGCCTTCCTCGTTGTTGATCAATGTACGCGATCGGCCGGGTTGTGGACGATCACTTCCTTTTACTAACATGTCCATGTCCATCACCCGTAGCCGAACTCAATCTAGTATGGAGTTTGTTTGTCAGAAGTCCAATAAGCACTTATCGCCAAGGGGAGTAATGCATGCGCAAGAGTTGTCGGTTGCCATTATCCCTTCCTGATGGCGGATGCTGATGCTGAGTCTGCACTGCACCCAAGTAAAGAGAGAGAGAGAGAATACCGTCTGCTGCATGCTGATGGACATGCCTACCTAAGGTACCCATCCTTGATATTGCATGATATGGATCCTGGTTGTGGTTTATTAGGTTTCTGAGTGGCTTGACCACCCACAACATTAACAGACCAGCCAGAAATCCACGAAACGGGCCAACAGCTCGTAGGTAGCTTATTCTGTCTGTATGTAGTCGACATGCGTACCTATCCTGCGTGACCCGCTCAGTCCGGTAACAACCTAACCCGTATTAGTTATTGACTTAGGTAGGTTGCTTGTTCATTCAGCTCCAGTTTCTCTCGAGCTCCAGGGCAATTCCGCATTCTCGAGTTCCCGATGTTGATTCACACCAAGGATTTGAACCTTATCCAACCAGTCCTCAGAGAATATTGCCTCAGAATCTAAGTCGTGGCAACGAATTCATGTATGTTCTTACAACAGCCGTTTATTGAGCCTCCGCTCCACGCGTCGGCTCCTCCAGGGACCCAAGCTTTTACCACTCCATGCGACAGTTCAGCCTACAGAATGGCCTAGTGGCCCAGACAGCTTAGTACCCACGCATCCCCCCCAAGAGACTCCGCCGATCGCTACCGTTTCCAACACCACTCTCCTCCCCAATCTCCATCCATAATCCATCTCCCCCAGCTCTTACATCCCCAGTCCTGGGTTGTCTTTGTGTATCCGCCAGCTGCAGCTGCGACTTCGCACGCACTCGCACGACTCACCCTCCCTTCAGTCTGAACCAGCAAAAGATCGAGTACTCACCCAGGATATAGAGCGAAGTTTGTAGGAGGATACTCCAACCTTTTCCGAGACCTTATCCTTTTTGTCGAGACAGTTACCAATCCCCGGGAAGGCCGAGTCAGCACACCACAGTCTCACTACAGCTTTCGCCTCCCTTGGCTGTGTTTGTCGATCAACGATCCACAGCCATCAAGTCTCTCCACGACGAGACATCTCGAGTAATTCTAGGCGACGGCCATAGCGACCACCAGTGAAGACGGAGCACGATCCCCAACCTTGACTTCGAGCCGACTTTTCAAGATCAAGGCGCCCGGGGCGAGCCTCCCCAACTTCAACTGGCTCTGATTCCAGTTCAGCTTTTCAGTACGACCTCCTTCGTCTGCGCCTTGCACTTGACCATCCCAACGCAACCGACGATGCCGCGTCGTCGCGCTCGACCCTCTAATTCTTTCTTCTAGCCCGCCTACCATGAGGATCGCCATTCGTGAGCAGCTTGCAGCCCTCGTTCTCCTTGCCGTTCTCGTCTCCCTCGCCGTTGTCTCCATTCCAACATGGATCTATGTCAATCGCTTTGTAGTCGACATCGAGCGCGAGGGTCTGCAGCTCACAGCTTCCCTCAAAGCATCCCGGATCTCTGCAGAGCTCGGCCTCATTGAGACCATTGCCATGACCATTTCTTCTCGAATTCTCGTTCAAACAGCATTCACAAATTTCTACAATACTGGTGACCGAAACTGGGAAGATGCCCGCGAAGATCTTGAGAGCGCACTTGCTGTCAGCACCAGTTCTGGTCTGTTGCAAGTAAGGCTATATTCGAGGAATGAGACGGGCGCTTCCAATGGCGGTTTACTCAACGTGACCTCACGTTCTGCACCCGAGGTCATTTTGCCCTATGGCAGTTCAACTGGCTCCGAGATACGACTCGGCGATACTGATGAGGGCTACCCACCGACTCTCTTCCCTAATCTTACATATATCAATCTTGATCGGCCAAGTTCTCAGCGCAATAACACAACAGCTTTTGCAGCCCAAGCATTCCCAGATGTTAGGATTGCCCGCGATGGTGGCTTATTGCTGGGGCCACTAGTTCTCAACGAGAGTGCCGCTCTCCTTTCCGTAACAATTCCTGTTCGGGACAACAACGATACCTTTATCCTTGGCTATATGACTGTGGTTACGCTTGCCGAGTCACTCACCGCGGTTCAGGATTCTCGTGAAGGATTGGGGAAGACGGGTACCGTCTTACTCATTGGCCCTACTGACCGGTCAAATCGTTTTAACAAAACTCAGCCCGCCAGCAATGCGACATACACTCCCAACCGTGATGAATTTGGTAATGTGATGGTCAAATTTGTCCTTCCTCCTAAGAATCCGGAAGGACAAAAGGATCGTCATAATGTTCATCAGTTTGTCAGCGAGACTGGGAATAGAGCATTTCCTGTCAAGTATTACCCAGCAGCGTTCGATTCGTTCACAAAACATTATGATACTGTCAATAACGCCAGCGCTCTCCTCAACACACACAACGAACAAGACGCCCGTGTCGCAGTTGGATTTGCTCGAACGCAAACTCCTCTGGCAAACTGGACTGTTATCGTCGAGAAAGCCAGATCAGAAGCTTATAAGCCGATCAACACTTTGCGGAACATCCTGCTTGGCACCGTGTTCGGTACTGTCGGCTTGATAGCCTTGCTGGTCATTCCATGTGCTCATCTTAGCGTGTTGCCCATTCGAAAACTCAAAGCGGCCACAGAAAAGTCAATCAACCCCCCAGGATACGAAGACTCATTTATCGATTCGGATTCCGAGTTCGGAGAGGAGATTCCAAGTTCTGGAGGGATATCACGACGATCCAAAAAACGAGGGCCAATAACGAAATTCATTCGAAAAATGAAGGGAAAGTCGAATGGACCGAGTTCAAATCGAGATATTGCCCGCCGAATGTTCAAAATCCCTGCAAAAGTTGATGACCGGAAGCACTTTGTTACGGATGAGCTAACTGAGCTGACACGAACCTTCAACGATATGAGTGACGAATTGGTAAAACAATATCTTTCCCTTGAGGTCAAGGTGGCAGAGCGAACAAGGGAGCTGGAGGAGAGCAAGAAGGCAGCGGAGGCGGCTAATGAGAGCAAGACGCTTTTCATTGCCAACATTTCCCACGAACTGAAGACGCCCCTGAACGGCATCCTTGGCATGTGTGCTGTATGCATGGAAGAGAACGACATCGTTAGGATTAAGCAATCCCTAAAGACACTCTACAAATCCGGCGACTTGCTGCTTCATCTCTTGGAGGACTTGTTGAGCTTCTCCAAGAACCAGATTGGCCAGCAGCTCAACCTTGAGCTGAGGGAATTCCGACTGGCCGACATCAGATCACAGATTTTGACCATTTTCGACAAGCAGGTTCGAGAAGGAAAGATCAACTTCTCGGTAGAGTTTATCAGCTCCGACAATATCGACATTAGCACAAGTCCAGACAGAACAAATGGGGAGACAAGATTACCAGCACTTGGCCCCTATGGAACTGGAAGACTGAAGGACATGTGTCTATGGGGCGATCAACATCGAATACTTCAGGTCATCATAAATTTGGTGAGCAACAGTTTGAAATTTACGCCTCACAATGGCAGCGTCTCAGTCCGCATTAAGTGCCTCGGAGAAGCAGAAACCGTTGTTGAGAATGAAAGCCGCACATCCTCGATATCGAAGAACTCGCGGAACAACTCACGAACTGGGCGTCCTCGACAACGCGGAAGCGCCAGCTCAGCAAACTCAGGAGGCTCAGGAAACCGAAACTCGATCCCGAAGTTCAAGGGCACGGGAACTGCCTTGTCCATCAATCCTATGGACCCAAAGGCAACCCCTCATGTCCTGGTTCGAGAGCGATCCCCTACGCCCCCTCCACCAGGTGCCAAGTCGTATGTGTTCGAATTTGAAGTACAGGACACTGGCCCCGGCATACCTGAACATATGCAGCAAAAGGTTTTTGAGCCCTTTGTCCAAGGAGATTTGGGCCTGAGCAAGAAATTTGGTGGTACTGGATTGGGATTGAGTATCTGCCACCAGCTAGCAGGCCTCATGGGTGGTTCTATCAGCCTGCGTAGCACTGTGGGCGTCGGCACAACCTTCACTATGCAGATTCCGCTAAAATACGTGAAGGATCGGTAAGTGTGCACCAGCGAAATCGCTACAAAGTTGCTAATAGTTAGATCCAGAACTTCCAGCACTGCATCGAGCAGTGTGAAATCCCGCCCAGCAAGCGTAGATGCTAGCGATATAGAGCCACAGCGTGTTGCTCCTGGTACCCCGAAACCTGCAGCTGAAACCAAGTCAGCCGGTGCCCTCAACCCACAACCTCGACTGGTCGGGCTAAGCCAGCCATACTTCGCTGCTGACCCTCCATCTATCAAGAGTGCAGAACAAAAGATGGCAGAGATCGATCGTGCCATTGCCAGTAAGGGTGGTCAAGGCAGGCTACGCGTTCTGGTTGCCGATGATAACTCAACCAACATCGAAGTTGTCAGCCGCATGCTGAAACTCGAGGACGTTTACGATGTGACTATTGCGAAGGATGGCCAAGAGGCCTACGATCTGGTGAAAGCAACAATGGAGAAGAACCAAGCGTTTGATGTGATTTTCATGGACGTCCAAATGCCCAACCTTGATGGGCTGCAAAGCACTCGGCTTATCCGTGAGATGGGCTACACATCCCCCATCGTTGCCTTAACAGCCTTCTCAGAGGAGAGTAATGTGAAAGAATGCATTGACTCGGGTATGGACGAGTTTCTCGCCAAACCTATCAGACGGCCGGCCCTTAAACAAGTGCTGAAGAAGTTTGCAACAATCCCAGAGGAGCCGGAAGACGAAAAGCGCTCTTCTTCGCTGAAACCGAAAGCTGGAACGAATGGCAATGCCGTTCAGCCACACAAGCAGGGCGAGAACGGCGCACCACGAGAGAAACATGGATGAGCGCTTTATCCCTGGTTTGCTGTGCACCTGCAGAAGCCACAGCTAGGAATACGAGCGAAGGTGACTCGTACGAAAGACAGACATAATCATACTCAAGGGACAAAGATCCCCACACACCATCTCAACCGACATACATCTCTTACCTATTTGTTTCAAGTTGCAAAAGTCTAGCGGGAGGAATTGTCTTTGCTGGAGTTTGAGCATTTTTCTTATCGAATTTTTCAAGGGGAAAAGGGATCAGGAAAAGAACCGCCCCAGTGTCTTTTGGCTTGTTCGGATTATTGGTCACGCACGTTGACGAGCATCGCGACCTCTCTATACTCTATTTTTGATCGTATTTCTGGGGTTTGCCATCACATACAGTTGATCGGCGCACACGTATATAGGCGTACACGTTTTGACCTATTATAGTTGTCATTTGCACATGTTTGCGGATACTGGAAGTGGAATACAAAGGTGGTGTCAGTTACAGCATCACAAGAGGAGGCATACGAGGAAAAGATATGACAGAGGAGAGAAGAAACAAGAAACAAGAGGCGTATATACATACTCATGTAATTATATATATACGCATAATACTATGACGAAGGAAGAACAGAAAGTCGTCACTAGACACGTTGTATGACTCGGTGCTGCTCGTTGTGACGTGTTGAAACCAATAGAGGGCAGTGGTAAAATTGAGAAAGCTATCTACCTGATTGTTTGCATCCAAATCGTCTGTGCAAAAGGCGAATGTTGGTTGAGGCAAGTTGCTAAGACTACTACAGGATGTGAAATGTCAGCAAGGGACTTGAACGCAAAGCTAAAGCGATAGTTTCACCCGAAAAGGCGCAGTGGCAGAGTGGTCTAATGCGATAGACTAGAAATCTATTCTCTTCGGAGGCGTCTGTTCGAATCAGGCCTGCGTCGGTGTTTTCTTTTTAGTGTTAAACTCAAGTTGTATAAATATTTCTTTTTATCCATATCTTTAATATTCATTTAATCGAATATTAAAATATTCAAGTATTAAGTGTAATCAACTTATTATTTAATATATATATCTTTATTTATAATAATGCCTGCTTTCTATCTTATGGCTACTACTCCGTAGGTACTTGAGCTATACCCGGCTAGCCTGGCCATCTCACTAATGGAGGGAATATTTCAGGGGTCTTCTACCCCGAAAGACTCCTAGCCAACGGGGTCCGAGAGCACCGCCGACTCCGTTGTAGCGCATCGTATAAGCCACTAGAGGTCGGGTGTTATTTATGAGTAAGGTACATTTTATGATCATGGACTCGCAGACGAAGAAACTTCAACTTCTGGTAAGAACGTAGCAAATGAATAAAAGCCCATAGTCCAGGGCTGCCTGCTTTGAAGTCACCTCAAACTAAACTCCATTGCCCTACAATAGTCAAGTCCTTGACATCTGGGATGTGATAGGAATTTGAAGGAGGCGGGCAACCACCTAGGAGCTAGAGGTACGTACCTCTGCAACACGGGCACACACGTAAGGCTTCACGAGCCACAGCGCGACCGTTCCAACTATCCACATCCACATCCATCCTATCCCCGTCAGCTTCATCCATAAGTCGCATCTTCTTTTCCCCCCTTCACATATCGACTCTCTCTATCGACAAAAACACCCTCACATCGCGCAGGAGGAATCACAGGCCTTTCAATAATTCTGACGACGATACAATGGCCGACGAGCAGCCTCGTGGCATCGACCACACTGATTCCATCGATTCAAATGATGGCCCGAAGCAGCCGGACAAGAAGAAGAGCCGTCGCCCTGCGAGTGAGTGTGCCTCAGGGATGCGCGCGATGCCGGAGAGAATTCACACTAATTGATGCCTTGTAGATACTGCCTTTCGACAACAGCGTCTAAAGGCCTGGCAGTATGTCATGACTACCTTACCCTCATCCCGTTTACTCAATCGCCCCCTCGATACTGATTGATACCTTGCGACAGGCCCATCCTCACACCAAAGACTGTCCTGCCTCTCTTCTTCGCCATCGGCATTATATTCGCTCCCATCGGCGGCGCTCTTCTATACGCGAGCGCTCAGGTACAACACCCTTGATTCGTCTTGTTAGACTATACCCGCCAAACCCAATTCTAATGCGCGAACCTAGGTCCAAGAAATCCGACTCGACTACACCGATTGCATTGAAAAAGCTCCCGCCCTCAAGGACGGCGGCGGCTTCAGGGGCATGCCGGGCAGTGCTGTCAGCACCGCATTCAAGAGTTCCAACACTTCAGTGAATGCGCAGTGGGCCAAGGAGGACAACGTCACCGTTAAGCTCGACAACGGTGTCAGCGTCTCGAACCCTCGATGCCATCTCAAGTTTACCATTCCAGAGGAGATGGGCCCGCCTGTCCTCTTCTACTACCACCTCACCAACTTCTACCAGAACCATCGCCGATATGTCCTCTCCTTCGATACCGACCAGCTCAAGGGCCACAAGCGATCTTACAGCGACATTAAGAACTCGGACTGCACTCCCCTGTATGGTGAGGGCAGCAAGCCTTACTATCCCTGCGGACTGATCGCCAACTCCATGTTCAACGATACTTTCTCCAGCCCTGTGCTCTCGAACCCTCCCAAGGCCAGCAGCAATGATACGTGGGTATATCATATGCAAAACAACACGGGGATCTCGTGGGACAGTGACAAAGATCTCTACGGCAAAACCTCGTACAACTACACTGACATAGTCCCCCCCCCTAACTGGCACGATCGCTACCCCAATGGGTACACTGAGGACACGCCTCCTCCTAACCTCAAGGAATGGGAGGCTTTCCAGGTCTGGATGCGGACGGCTGGTCTTCCTACTTTCAGCAAACTGTACCAGCGCAACAACACTCAGGCTATGTGGTCTGGGACCTACGATCTGGTGATTGACTACCGTAAGTCTTTGTTCCCTCATGTTGAGCAACCATATCTGACCTCGATATAGGCTTCCCGACTCTCAAGTACAAGGGCACCAAGTCCGTCATCATTTCTACTCGAACCGTTATTGGAGGACGCAATCCTTTCCTTGGCATTGCCTACGTTGTTGTCGGCGGTGTTTGTATTGTTCTCGGCACCGTGTTTACAGTTACTCATCTCATCCGCCCCAGGTTTGTCCCCTAGTCTGACAGTCGCTGACCTTATGCTAAATCCATGATAGAAAACTTGGAGATCACACTTATCTCTCGTGGAATAATGCCCCTGGTGCAAAGTCAGGTCCTAGCACTGCCGCCGCTTCGGGTCGCGAACTCCGTCCTGGCGAAGCTTAGACAGCTCGCGACGATTCGCGCGCTCTTCTCGCAGCTCCTACGAGCCCATCTCCCGCGTCTTTCAGATCACCGCCCAGTGCATCAGGTGGTCCCCTGGTCCCTCTTTGATTTTACACCGTCTTAGGTCACGTTCACCATCAAGGATCTGTGTTATTCGGTACTCAAAGGCTAGTAGATGTCGTTTTGAGAGAGTGCTTTTGATCATATTTGCTAGTCATGTTTCTCCATCATACGTCTCGTTGTGTTTTTGTACGACTACTCCCTTTTGCGGTCTCCGACTGTTGCTTTACTTTTGGTTTCGGGAGACTTATATCATCAAACGTTGGTCTCTTACACGTGTGCCAGCTATGTCGGCCTTGTGTGCCTCTTTACCCAGCAGGTACCTGTCCTTTGGAACAAGATACAACGAAAGGGAAAAGAGGAAGAGCAAGAATTATGTTGACTTCGTGCTTATCTTTATATGGGTAGGGAGTTTGGGCGCGTTGCGACTTGGGAATGAGGATAGAATGAATTGAATTATCTATATACTCTCGAGTCCCATCACACGATCTGACATTTAGCAATAGATTGGATACTATGCTGCCTCTAAGGCGTGGGTTATCACAGACCAAGAATCATATGACGCCAAAAGAAAAATTACAATGTAAAATCGCTCAAAATCATGAATTACCTTATCTTATTGTGACTGATACAACTGCCCTTGACCCATCCTGACCATATCGATATCGATATCGCTGAGCGAAGGAACTGTAAAAAAAAAAAAAAATCCTTACCAGACCAGCTATTTGAGATATGATGTTCTGCAGCCTACAAGTCCCCTTGAGGGAACTCGAGGGCCTGCAGCTAAACGTGAAAACCAAGTAGGAAAATTGTATGTTTTTAGTACAAATGGTGAAGCAACCAAGCAGCGTCCCCTCATCCCAAGTTCACGCCCAAAAAGAAACATCGCCTTCTCACCCAGAAACCCAGTCATTATGTCACCGTTTAGCGCTTTCGCTTCTTCTTGCCTCCTCGGTCTTCATCCTCCATGGCACTCTCACGATCGCGCTTCTTGGCCTTGCGCTCGAGCTCATCCCAATCCTCACCCTCTTCGTCACTGTCGAGCTCTGCATCTTCGTCGTCATCGCTTGCATTGCTGCCGAAATCGGATCCTTCGTCACTAGATTCAGACTCCTCATCGAATTCGTCCTCGTCCATCTCAAAGGCCGATTCTTGCTCAGACTCACCCTCGCCATCATCATCGTCAGAGTCAGCTTGCAAGAAAGACCAACCACCATCAGCAAAGAACTGGTGGGTGTCTGCAGTGACTGTCTTCATGATAGTTGGCCAGTTGAGGTTAAGAGGACCTTCTGTGTAGGCGATATCCGAGGAGTCGAGCCATTCCTTGACCTGGTCAAGGAACTCGACGGGGATGGTGTTGACGTGGTAAGGGGGTCGTGTAAAATCCTTGAAGACAAAGACCATATCAAAGTTCTTCAGGCCGAACTGAACACGTTCCAGGTGGGCAATCTCAACTTCCTCAATGGTGATGACCATAAAAGGAGGCTCGACAACCTGAATGAGGCAGTCCGTGGTAGGTTGCACAAAGACATTGCTTCGGAATGGCACACCATGGAAACCAAGGTCACGAACAGGCATGTCGACCTCGATGCCTTCGTTGCGACCAGCCTCGGCAATCTTCTGAGCAAAGCCTTGGAACAGTCGATCCAGCTCGGCTCTGCGACGTCGTTCTTCTTGTTCTGCCTCGAACTCATCCTCGTCACCATAACGGTACTTTCGTTTGCGGTTACCCGTCTCATCGAACTGAATGTCTGTGGCTTCTCGGTAGAACTGGACATCCTTCGTCTTCTTCTTGTTGCCAACAATGATCGGGTCCTTGAGATGGATGTGGATGATGACAATCAACTCGTGCTGACAAGGTTGAAAAAACAGGTGCTTGACGTTGGAAAACAGTATATCCACTCGGTGCTGTGCGTTGAGGGGTGAGATATATCGTATACCGTTCTGGTGAATCTCGACCTTGCCTGGTACTCTCTTGCCTTCCATGGCTGGGCGGATGTAAACGTTGTCCAGCACAGCCGGTCGTCGGTCTGGGTAATGGTTAGCACCGAGTGATCCAAAAGCATGTTCAGCTTCGACTTACTCCTTATCTCGACGAGTTTGTCCTGCTCGACGACATCCTCCATGTCCTTCTTTTCCTGCTCCTTCTTAACCACATCGCGCTTCATGTTGGAGATCTGAGTCGCTATTTCATTGTATCTCTCACCATCAGACGATCGGAAGGTCAAACTTCGAACGAAGTGCGCCGATGCATCTTCGAAGGGCTGGTCATCCTTTCGGCCTACACCCTGACCAGGGGATAGGAAATTGATACGCAAGAATGCCCAGTCACCCTCGTCGCTTTTACTCGCGTTCTTGATAGTGTTGATGTGGAAAGGAACAGGGCGGCCCATGATGGGCAAAACGACTGTGTTGTTCTTGATATCGACAACAACCTCGAGGTTCTTGATCTTGCTGGGGAACTGATTGTCTCTCTTGTAAGACTCGAAACGCTTGAACTTCTTGACCTCGCCACCGTTCTGGCCACTCGTGGATTCTGAAAACCTGGCGAGACCCTCCCTTTGCTTTCTCGCTGCAAGTTCCTTCTGATGCTCCCGTCGCTTCTTCTCAAGGTCGTCGTTAGCGACCTGGGTTGTGCGTTCTGAGCGAAGTCTTGTGCTTGTGATATTCTTGGTCGCAACGGCGCCAACTCGCGAGTCCTTCTTCTCCTTCTTAGGGGCAGGCTCTGCTTCTTCATCATCCTTGAAGAAGAACGAGTTAGCATCGGCGCTTGTTGGGGCCTCAGCTGTGAACACCACGGGCTCTGCCGAAGTGACTCGTATGGTGTCGGTCAGGACGAGCGCATATATCTTGCTGTTCTTATCCTGGGGGGACGGGTTCTCGATGTCTTGGAATCCAGTATTGATGATGAGAGTCATGCCGTCCTTCAGAACCCGCTGGTTCTTGGCGTTGAGAATCAAAGTAGGATCCTTGTTCTCTAATCCAATACCCCAACCAACGTTCTTTAGGAAGTGCTTCTCCATGTCTGGCTTCTTGCTCTTTATAATGCTGATGGCCCTGCCATAAACCTCCTTCGCTGTCATACCATCACGAATCTCCTTGATGATAGTGTTGTGGATGAGAGTAAGAAGCTTATAGTTGCTCTCCTGAGACTTGTTGGGGTCGACGAGGTAGGTCCGGGCGATGGTAGAACAGTACGACTTGTACCGAAGCCCCATGGCGGCAATGATGATATTCGCGTGAAGGTTTTCGTCGTTGGGTTCACCGGCAAATCGAAGATCGTACTTGCCACCGCTCTGGATCGAAGGTCCCAGAATCCAGTCCAGCTGAGCGGGATCGAGGTCCGAGGGAAGTTTGCCCTTGCTTGGCAACTCGACTGTCTTCCAGAATTGGTTGTCGTCGAGCTTCTTGTCAACCTTGTCGGCGAGTGCGGAGTGTTTGACTTTCTTTTCGGCATCGAGGATGTTGGACATTTCGTCGAGGAAGTAGGGGGTCATCAAGGCAACACAAGCCTTGGAGGCGGTTCGCATGGCTCGGAGTTCGCTCTCGTCCTTTACGGCAAAGGCGTAGGTAGAAAGGGCGGCGGAAATGTCGACCTGGGTTACATCCTTGCACTGATCGTTGAAGAGCTTCTTCCACTCATCGACGAAGGGTCCCCGGGAGGTGTCCTTGGCAATGGTGCCGACCTTGTTCTAAAATGCATTTGTTAGAACTGAACGACAATGAATCTTCAGGCGACTTACTCCTGCCTCCTTAATCTTGTCGGCAAGCTTAACGAAGAGCTTCTCGTTTTCGGCGGCATCCTTGCCTCGCACAAGGACTTCGATTGGGAATCGGCCCCCTTTCAGCTGTTCGAGATGCTTGGCTAGAATTGATTTCAGTATGAGTCATTCGCGGAGGCAGAAATGCGGTCGCACCTTTCTTTGCTGTTGTGAGGATGTACAACGTGTCCAGGGTGAACAACATAAGGGTCGTCGGAAACTCGTATCCAAGAAGCCAGAACTAAGATATTGTTAGTACATGCATCTGGCATTCGTTTCGAGTCGCCGTGGGATCGCATACGTGAATCGCATTGTTCTTGTGAAATTCGGGGATCTCTTCAACTTTGCCCATCATCACAATGAGGGACTGAGCGCCGTTGAACAGGCCATCCTTGGAGCGCAGGTCATTCTTCCAGGCAGTGACAAAGTGGGAGATGCGCTCCTGGAAGAGCTTGCTGTCAATCTTGATCTCGGCCATCGTTTCTGATGGAATCGGGATCTAGAGTGACGGGAGAAAGCTGAAGGAATAAAGAGCTGATGACGGGAGGTTGCGACGACGCGAGAAAAAGTGAGGTCGCGTTAATGATCCAAAGCTGGAGCTCCCTGTCACGTGATGTCCCGCAACGCGTTCCTTGGGTGACTGATGATGCAAGCAAGCTATAGTACCTTACTTAGGTGTGCCTTATTCAAGGTGCTTAAGTATGGTGAACGAATACCTTGCAGCCTGATGAAGTAACTGTGGCAGGTCAGGATCCAAGCCATTAACAATTCGAGTTTTCTTCAGGCCTATTTAGTCTTTCTTGCTCTTATTGAATATGTGAAGAGTGCAAGTTCGGAGAGATGAAAGGCAGCCGCCAAAACGGAGTTGAGTTGGTGGAGCAACCAAGTCTAGGAATAGGGATCTTGAGATGATGATTCGTGACGATGAACACAAACCCTCACAAAGTCGTGGGCATTTGTGGCTCACTTTCTTTCAGAGTGCGCCACAGATGTGTAAGCTCTACTCTTCATGCTTGAACATAGTCTCAAACTCAATGCAGCCATTGTCTCGTGACGCCTACCTCTTCTCACCTGAGATCACATAGCCTTATGGTGAGTAGTGGAGTAATGCCAATGGTGTATTTTATTTAGAACGGTAAAAATAAAATACTATATTTAATCTCATCTCATCTAGTACCTTTGAAAACATGAGTGAAGAAGATCAAGAGTATTCGAGAAGAGGCATAGAGCATAGAGCATACACAGCTGCTTTTTGTCCAGCCATCAGCTCAGCTCAGTACATGCTCCATAGTAACCCATTGGGGTCCAAACACAGTGCTAGAGCTCTGGAAATTCTATTAATGGTCTCAATTAAATTCCGAGCTCACTCAGTATCCGAGGCTTACGGATAGAGGAACCGCTTTTCTACCATGAATGCACCATGATCGAGACCGCGGAATGAATTACATGAAATATCGACGACTTACACTCCAATCCTTATATATCTAACCCGACAAGACTTGATTGTGGTTCGGAAAACTTCTTTATATTCTTTCCAGTAGTTTTGAGACTTGCTGCTTTTCACACCCGCGCCATCTAGAAATGCCGGAATTAACCTCCGTGTGTCGGCGCCGGTTTTCGGGAAGTGGAGTCGGGAGTTGCGATTCAAACCCGACCCCGCGCATGCCCGGGTGAACATATAACCAAACGCGAATACCATCCCTCTCACGTAACCTTTCTCGCAACCTGTTTTCTCAACCTCATTTTACACTGTAACTTATAAAACACGCAGTTTCCCTTCGGTAACATTATATCTACACGCTATTATATTCCTATCGACTTAGACCATACCATCTGCCATCATGCGTGTTCCTTACGTATCCAACCCTCCTGAGACCAAGTCTGAGGAGCATACCGCCATTGTAAAGCGCATAGAAGAGCGCCGCGCCCCTCGGCCTCTCCAATCTCTGGATTTAGCTCTTCTTCACTCCCCTCACGTTGCTGATGGCTGGAACTCATTCCTCGGCGCTGTTCGCACCAAGACCTCTCTAAGCGACGACATCCGAGAGCTTGCAATTTCACGTATTGCTGTGTGCAACAAGGCCTGGTACGAATGGAAGCACCATGCGCCGCTCGCTGTCAAGGGTGGTGTGTCCGAGGCTGGACTTGAGGCTATCAAGGGTGAGGAACTTGGTGAGCGGCCTGCTGAGCTATCAGAGAAGCAATGGGCTGTGCTGTTGTACACGGATGAGATGACGAGGAACGTTCAAGTCAAGGACGAGACCTTTGATCGTCTGAGGGATTATTTCAACGAACAAGAAATTGTGGAAATCACAGCCACGGTAAGACTGTCCCTTGTCCCTCTGGAGCCATCAAACTTATCCTTACACCAACAGGTTGCATGCTACAACTGTGTAAGCCGTTTCTTGGTTGCACTTGACGGTAAGCCAACATCATAAATTCGTCTCGTGTCTAACTATAACTAACAATGCTACAGTCGGGGAGAGAAATGGTACCGGCCCCGAAGCTATCTCTGGTCATTGATAAACAGTTCTGTCCTGCCAATTTCCAGGAACAGCAGTAAATTAAAAAAAAAAGGAAGAAGCATGTCTCAATCATGAATAGTGTGATTCATAGGACAAAAAGCGAACAGAGTGTTAAGAATAAGACAAAAGCAACCGTGCTAAGGAAATACCACGACTTAAGGCCGCGGGAAAGGGGTATCATCCCATCTACAGAAGTGAAGTGAAACTAAGAAACCAAACTCCTCGTGAACAAAGCCCCCAAGGCCTCATCCTCGCCAAACCAACCCGTCGTTAATCGTTACTCATTCAACCAAGCCTCCTGTGGTCGTGGTGAGTGCCCGCTGTCATGCTGGACTATGCTGTTTTGTAAATATGTTGGCGGCCACCTGGCCGCACTAAGAACGCCGTGTAATGAGGATCGTGTAATGTCCATGCTGTATCGTCGCAATTGACAGCCTGTAAGAGTTATGCCGTGTCGCTGTAACCGGAAACCAAAATGAAAAGAAAACCTTGAAGTCTAGGACCAAACCGATGCTTCGAGATCATGGCGACTTGGAATATGACCTTGACATTGCGCGCTCAATTGAAGCATGACGCTGATGCATTTTAGGCGATGTTTGTAGTTCCTGAACAACTCCCGCCCAGCCCTTACGGCTAGGTTTTGGTATTGGCTCTGGGTGGTTAACGAGAGCCTGGGTAGTCAAACTGCGCAAGGGAGGACGGTTGATGATACCCTCCATTAAGCCTCTAGGAAGAGCAGTACGGGTTGGCGTTCTAAAAACTGGTGATTTTTCCAGATCCCTTGCCGTAGGTAGAGGTGGCGGAGGCGGCGGCGCAGAGGGTTTCTCATGAGTAGTGGTGCTTGTTTGTGATGCGACAACGCCCATATAAACGACAAGGAAGCGCATGCGTAGCATGTCGAGTCTACGAACCCGATCCTCTAACCTCGATCGCTTCGACGCCCACAACAGCCTGGCGGAAGTCTTTAGCTTGGTGGTGTCCTCTTCGATCACCACACCATTGATATCCTCGCGCAAATCATCACCCGTCTTCTGAATCTCCCTTAGGAGCCGTGTCAAGCGTATCTTATCATCAAGGCGCTGCACCTTTGCGACGTCACGATCATAGCTCTCATTCTCCTGCACAGAAAAGTCGGCAGTGTCAAGAAATGTTGCAATTTCGAGCGGCGCCGCTTGGTACGCGGCCGTGTAAGACGAGATGATCTGGACGAGGACGATGAGGGACAGAATGACAGCGATCAGAATGAGGATGATAGTCCACTGGAGGAGATTGAACTCGGCCATGGTTGAGCAGAGCGTCTAGATGGCGAGTCGAGGCGGAGGGTGAGGCTATCGCGCATGGTCCTTGGGGAGTTGTGTGTTTGTGGGAGAGAAAAGGGAGAGAAGGGGAAGAGGCGCACACAATATGCAGGTGAAAGGCAAGGGACATGAGCGATGACGACGGGAAGAACAAGCGCAAGCGCAGCCAAATTCAACAATCCTAACAATCATGCCGTCCGGTGCAGTATCTGAACCTATCAAAGAGAACCCGCGCGTTTGTGTGCGCTCTAATTAACTAACTTAGTAACAGAGGCACCTAATTTCTAGGCTCATACACAAGCCGAGCTTCCATATTCGTGCTGGACCACTTGGTGCAGATGGCTGGGGATCGAGAAGAACACCCCCCTGCAGGTGCATCTGCAACTAACGATAGCCCAGAGAGACAGGGCAGGGTATTCAAGTCAGTCAGTCATCACATGGTCATGGCCAGTCCAGTGGGATGCGATGCGCGACTTGATGGCGTTGTAGTTGTCTGACTGATGCTGGGTACTTTGCATGGCCCATACTGAAGAATGGGTAAGCCTGAGGTACCGTGATGACGATGTACGCGGAAGTGCCGGACGGAAGAAACGGTCAAGAAGGGTATCTGGTGATGCTGACTGATGGTGGTTTATACAAACCCTCAATAACGATACGTAGCCATCACAACTTGTTAATGTCATGGTTTAAGAGGATGCACCACAAGCCTGCTCAAGATTGGCAGTATCCAAAAACTAATGCTGCGCTGCCGAACCGTCCAGCGGGTTTTCACCTTGCATTGGCGTATGGATTGCATTCCGTGTGGGTTCACCTGCAGGTTGAGTATCACCATCGGTTGGATGTGACCAATTCTTGCATGACACTATGCTAGGCTTACTTGAGTAGTGTCTCAGAGCGCCCAAGCCCATAAAAGCATGGATATCGAGGGTCTGGAATTAGGGTTAGGAGAAGGGTAGTACCTTGGTGGATCAAGCCTAGGGCTTGAGGAAGGAGAGCTGAAAGACATTAATTTGTTGAGATGAAAGTTATGAAAGACATCTAGTACAGTATGTGTTGGATATTTTGAACAACGACAACGCATTCCCCCGGCGATTCAAGCTCATGGAGGGAGGGGTAAAGAGCAGTTGGCCGGGTTGACGTTGCCATAAGTCGGAATAAACTTGATTCGTTACTCAAGGCTTTAGCCGCTGTCAGTATGGCACCCAGTAAAAAGTTCGCGGGCCGTTGAAGGCGTGAGCCAAGTGGTGCCAATGGAATTATTCGAATACTCTTCTCTCCTCTCCCTTGTCCCTCAGGCAAGGTTCTGACATCCCACTGACTTCATCGATGCCCTGTACCTGCGCCAGTCTTGCAGCTTATCACAATCATCAGATCCCTCTCCACTGGTATCGCTTGTCTCTGTATTCTCTATTACCACCCTCGTCCTCCTGCTCCCAATAACCCTCAACAATATTACAAACCTCCACTGCTCATGGCGACGACTACAGCGACGGTGACGGCTGACCCCGCGCCGCAAGCGCACCAGTTCCCCCTCCCAAAGATCCTCGAATACCCCGCGTCGACCCCGCCAATCCTCATCACCCAAGGTGCCGAGGGTCGCCTCTACAAAACCACTTACCTATTACCCGATATTCCCTGCGCCCTCAAGTATCGCCCTCCCAAGCCCTGGCGTCACCCGATTCTTGATCAGCGGCTCACGAAACACCGGATACTTTCGGAAGCTCGTATTCTTGCAAAGTGTCGCCGCGATGGGGTCCGTGTACCAGCTGTATATGCTGTGGATGAATCTGCTGGGTGGTTGATGCTGGAATGGATATCCGGAGGTCCTGTTCGGAAGAGCATCAATGAGCGGCTCGGAAATAGAACTGAAGGCATAGAGAACGATGCCGAGCTGAAGGACCTCATGCGAAGGATCGGCACTGCTATTGGCAACATGCACAAGGTTGGCATCGTCCATGGCGACTTGACCACAAGCAACATGATGTTGCAACCTCCAGATAACCCCCAAGATGACAATTCTTTACACGGAGAATTGGTTATAATCGATCTGGGTCTGGCGAGTGGGAGTATATCAGACGAAGACCGGGCAGTGGATCTCTACGTTCTGGAGAGAGCATTTGGTAGCACACATCCAAGAGCAGAGTGCCTCTTTCCAGAGGTGCTTGAGGCCTATGGCCAGACCTTCAAACAGGCCCGGATTGTTCTCAAGAAACTAGAAGACGTGCGGATGAGAGGCCGCAAACGAAGCATGCTTGGGTAAACAAAAAGAAAAACAGAAAAGCCGTCTTGCAGCCAATTTCCCTACCACAGTGTCTAAACTCCATGTATCTGATGCTCGCTGTTTTGCGTATAAAAAAAACCAAATAGACAAATGATGCCACTACATTCCACCTTATGTGGCTTGGAGATCCAATACGCCAGTAACCCAGTGGTTCATCATCATCTCTTCCTTTGTCTCCTTCTTTGTCTTCCACCTCTTTCCCGGCCGTCAATGAATTTGTCCAACTATCGTGCCACCAGCTCCGCTCCAGCGAAATATCCCTTATTCTCTATGACGCCTCGATCCTGTACGAACGCCGTGTATCGCACTACCCATTCCGGGACAATCTCTCCAGTCAAACCCGCACCGCTGTTACCCGTATCAGCAAGGAGACCTGCGCCCTTGTGCCCGTGGCTAAGAAGTTCTCGAAGAGTGCCGTGCGGAAGAATATCGATACAGTCGTTGTGAACATGCAATTCCACGCCTTCTTCCTCGGCTAGCTTTTTCAGCGGAGGTGGGACATCGCAGCAGTTTCGCAGGTTGATCTGGTCGATGACGGGCCGGACACTCGCACGCTTGACAAAAGCGCCAAGTTTCTCGCTGCCGAACTCGGCCACAGCAAGACGCTTCACGAGGCCTTGCTTGTGTAGGCCCTCGAACACCTTCCAAGTCGCAAGCTCCTCTTCGAGGTTGCCCTGCTGGGCATTGGTCTTATCCGCTTCCCATTCGCAGTTTCCTTCAAACGAAATGCCAGGAAAAGATACAATCAGGAGGTCGATGGTCTGAATGCCGAGTTCTCTCCGGACCAAGTCCAGAGCCTCTTTAACGTGTTGTTCCCGAGCAGCTACTGGCATACCCGGGAGAACGAAAAACTTGACAGTGATCTCATACTGGCTGGGTTCCTCTTGGAGGCCAGCGGCGTTCCAATTAATGCGAGGAACGTACAGCGCATCGCCTTCTTGTTCAGTCCAGAGGTCGACGGTTGTGTGCTTGCCTTTGGGCGTGTCACCGTTCGTGAAGCCGTTTGTTTCTTGCGTATCGATCGCATAGTCGCGCTGAGCTTCGGCGATGTTGTCACGCAGGGAATTGACGAGTTCGAGGTTAGACCTGTTGTTGCCGGGTTTGCGGATAATGGAGGGGCCTGCCAACATGACATTGCTGTCGAGAGGGGTTTTGTAAGCATCCATTAAAAGTGCAGAGAGGTGAGCTAGATACATACGCAGTAGATAGAATAAGTCTCGTCATGGTGAAATTATGTGAGATAGCTATAATACTAAAATACGAGAGAGGTGATCCCAACAAACAAATGAGAAGAGAACAGAATGGTTCGAGGAGAGACTGTTAGTAGTAGACAAGAGGGAAATTTTCGCCGTCGGGGTCTTCGAGGCGTAAACTCGGACACGCCAGTATTAAACCTGCAGACCAAAATACCTAGTCTATCCCAAGGCGCGCCCACTGCTGAGATACGTGGGGTAAGGCAGATAGCTTAGTAATGTCTAATTATTTGAGGTCAGAGTTATTAATCAGAAGCGAAGTTTGAGGTTTGTGTAATGATTCTACGTTTGTCATGGCTGCAAATATCGAATCATTGTTATGGGACAGAAGTGAGTGGGAGTCTGGCTCTGAATGGCCCTGAGTGGTTTGGGACCTGACATCAGTACGAGCGCATAGTCGCGTGCTTGACAAGTGAGATGGCCAATTGATGACATGGTACCCATTACCATTTCTTTCACGTTAACGTCGGAGATTCTTTTATCATCCTCTGTGTACGTGGGGTTTAAGTATGTGCCTACCTACCTACTAAGGTACAGTAAGGTATGTCGGCACTAGATGAGCCTCCTTGTAATGTGCAGAATTATGTAGTGGGTGCCAATTACAATGGCATTGACTGGTTCAATTACCTATTGACTTCTTTATTAGAGACAGGATCGGATTGGATAGTATTATACAAGTATGGAAGTCCTGAGAGAATAGGTAACTCGCCTTAACTTTAGCTTATCTGCCTTATGTTAACCTTAGATGGTGCCTGGCGCTCGCTCTCTAGGTTCCGGTCCCGTCCATCGATATAGGTAGTAAATCAGTGTAGACACCCACTGAAGTGGCCCGCTGACTCCCTAGATTCCCAGCCCAGTCAGCGCTGAGGGGATGGAATCCAGGCCTAGCCCGCGCCCAGTAGGTAGGTAGCGGATTGGCTGGAGCCTGGACCACCCTACCTCACTTCATCATTGGGCTTGTCGGCCTGAGCCGTCAACTCGTCACCAACCCGCCAAAATTGCTTCCGTGTCCACCTTGAAGCCAGAATTGCTTCCTCCGTCATCTTTCGAAACCTCTCCCTGCCTTTTATCTGCACGCCTCCAAGCAGGCTCGATAGACCATCATGGCCATTCAGTATGCTTCTCCGTGGCATACCAATTTTTCCCACCTGCTGACCGAGGGCTAACTGCAGATATCTCATTCTCCTATCCCGTCAGGGCAAAGTGGTGTGTCTTGGGTACTCACATGGGCAGCTTCAACAGCACTGACTAGTCATGACAGCGTCTCGCCAAATGGTTCACAACACTATCCCCCAAGGATAAGGCCAAGATCGTCAAGGATGTATCTCAGCTTGTGCTCGCTCGAAGAACGCGCATGTGCAACTTTCTAGAATATAAGGGTCGGTTTCCTAACCCCTTTGTTTTGATGAGACTGAGCTAACTATCAATGTAGATACAAAGATTGTCTATCGTCGATATGCATCACTCTTCTTCATCGCCGGATGCTCCTCCGAAGATAACGAGCTGATCACCCTCGAAATTATCCACCGATATGTCGAGCAGATGGACAAGTACTACGGCAACGTTTGCGAGCTCGACATCATCTTCTCTTTCACCAAGGCGTACTATATTCTCGACGAAATCCTCCTCGCCGGCGAGCTGCAGGAAACGAGCAAAAAGAATGTTCTTCGCTGCATCGGCCAGCAGGACTCCCTTGAAGATATGGAGGTAAGTCATGACCAGCTTGATAAACTATGAGGTTTTGTGATAGCACGGCAACCTACACC